>NC_080702.1:2021550-2141275 GCF_030445035.2 Dasypus novemcinctus | reverse complement strand
TTGAAGCTATCTCCTTTCCTTCAGTTTTTGTGCTATCATTCCTTTCTCTAAAACTAACATTTCTTATACATGAAAGCATAACGGAGTGTATAGCAGCTAACTTTTTAAACCTACTTGAAACAGGATGTCACACGTGCTTAACTTTAGGGAACTAAGCATAGAGTGCAAAGATTTTGTGGCTTTCTCCTTTCCTTCAGGTTTTGTGCTAACATTCCTATCTCTAAAGCTAGCATTTACACTTTAGGAAAGCATAACAGGGGTTATAGCGCCTAACTCTTTAAACCTACCTGGAAATGCACTGTACATATGATTTACTTCTGGCAAATAAGCATTGTGTGCAGAGATTTTGCAGCTATCTCCTTTCCTTCTGTTTTTGGTCTTACATTCCTATCCCTAAAACTAGCATTTCCCATATGGGAAAGCATAACCGAGGGTATACCAGCTAACTCTTTAAACATAAATGAAACAACATGGAACATATGATTTCCTTCTGAGAACTAAGCATTGTGTACTGACATTTTGCAGCTATCTCCTTTCCTTCAGTTTTTGTGTTAACATCACTATCTTTAAAACAAGCATTTATTCTATAGGTAAGCATAACCGAAGGTATAGCAGCTAACTCTTTAAACCTAAGTGAAACAATATGGCACATATGATTTACTTCTGAGAACTAAGCATTGAAGGCAGATATTGCAACTATCTCCTTTCTTTCAGTTTTTGTGGTAACATTCCTATCTCTAAATTTGGCGTTTACGAAATAGGAAAGCATAACCGAGGGTGTAGCAGCTAACTCTTTAAACCTAAATGAAACAACATGGCACATTACATATGATTTATTTCTTAGAACTAAGCATTCTGTGCAGAGATTTTGCAGCTATCTCCTTTCCTTCAGTTTTTGTGCTCACATTCTTATCTCTAAAACTAGCATTTTCTATATAGGAAAACATAACTGAGGGTATAGCAGCTAACTCTTTAAACTTAAATGAAACATCATGTCACTTATGATTTAAGTCTGAGAATTAAGCATTGTGTGCAGAGATTTACAGCTATCTCCTTTCCTTCAGTTTTTTGTGCTCACATTCCTATCTCTAAAAGTAGCATTACATTATAGGAAACCATAACCGAGGGTATAGCAGCTTACTTTTTAAACATACTTGGAAGAGGATGTCTCATGTGCTTTACTTTAGGGGAACTAAGCATTGTGTGCAGAGATTTTGCAGCTATATCCCTTCATTCTGTTTTTGTGCTGGCATTCTTATCTGTAAAACTAGCATTTACTATGTACAAAAGCATAACCGAGAGTATAGCAGCTAACACTTTAAACCTAAATGAAACAACATTTCGCATATGATACACTTCTGAGAACTAAGCATTGTGTGCAAAGATTTTGCAGATCTCTGCTTTCCCTCAGGTTTTGTGGCAACATTCCTATCTCTAAACCTGGCGTTTACTAAATAGGAAAGCATAAACGAGGGTGTAGCAGCTAATTCTTTAAACGTAAATGAAACAACATGGCACATATGATTTACTTCTGAGATCTAAGCATTGTGTGCAGAGATTTTACACCTATCTCCTTTCCTTCAGCTTTTGTGCTATCATTCGTATCTCTAAAACTAGCACTTACTATATAGGAAAGCATAACCGAGGGCATAGCACCAAACTCTTTAACATACTTGAAAGAGGATGTCACATGTGCTTTACTTTAGGGAACTAAGCATTGAGCGCAGAGATTTTGTGGCTTTCTCCTTTCCTTCAGTTTTTCTGCTAATATGCCTATCTCTAAAACTACCTTTAAACTATAGTAAAGCATAAACGGGGTATAGCAGCTAACTCTTTAAAACTAAATGAAACAACTTGGCACATATGATTTACTTCTAAGAATTAAGCATTGTGTGCAGAGATTTTGCACCTATTTCCTTTCTTCAGTTTTTGTGCTAACATTCCTATTTCTCAACAACATTTACTATATACGCAAGCATAACAGAGGGTATAGCAGCTAACTCTTTAAACCTAAATGAAACAACATGGCACATATGATCTACTTCTGAGAATTAAGCATGGTGTGCAGACATTGTGCAGATATCCCCTTCCTTCAGTTTATGTGCTAAAGTTCCTATCAGTAAAACTTGCATTTACTATATAGGAGAGCATAACCGAGGGTATAGCATATAACTCTTTAAACCTACTTGAAAGAGGATGTCACATGTGATTTAATTTAGGGAATTTATAATTGTGTGCAGACATTTTGCAGCTATCTTCTTTCCTTCTGTTTTTGTGCTAACATTCCTATCTCTAAAACTAGCGCTTATTAAAGAGGAAAGCATTACCGAGGGTTTAGCAACTAACTCCTTAAACATACTTGAAAGAGGATGTCACATGTGGTTTAATTTAGGGAACTAAGCAATGAGTGCTGAGATTTTGTGCCTTTCTCCTTTCCATCAGTTGTTGTGCTAACATTCCTATCTCTAAAACTAGCCCTTACACTATAGGAAAGCATAACAGGGTATAGCAGGTAACTCTTTAAACATAAAAGAAACAACATGGTACATATGTTTTAATTCTGAGAACTAAGCATTGTGTGCATAGAGTTTACAGCTATCTCGGCTCCTTCAGTTTTTCTGCTAACATTCCTATCTCTAAAACTAGCATTTACTATTTAGGAATGCATAACGGAGGGTATAGCATCTAACTCTTTAAACCTACTTGAAAGAGTTTGTCACATATGCTTCATTTTAGGGAACTAAGCATTGAGTGCAGAGATTTTGTGGCTATTTCCTTTCCTTCAGTTTTTGTGCTAATATGACTATCTCTAAAGGAGTATTTACAGTATCGGAAAGCATTACCGGGGGGTATGGCAGCTAACTCTTTAAACCTATCTGAAAAAGTTTGGTACATATGATTTACTTCTGAGAACCAAGCATTGTGGGCAGAGATTTTGCAGCTATCTCCTTTCCTTCAGTTTTTGTGCTAACATTCCTATCTCTAAAACTAGCGTTTACTATCTAGGAAAGCTTAACCGAGGGTATAGCAGCTAACTCTTTAAACCTAAACGAAACTACAAGGCACATATGATTTTCTTCTGAGAACTATGCATTGTGTGCAGAGATTTTACATCTATCTCCTTCCCTTCAGTTTTTCTGCTAACATTCCTGTATCTAAAACTAGCACTTACTATATAGGAAAGCATAACCGAGGGTGTAGCAGCTAACTATTTAAACCTACTTGAAAGAGGATGTCACATATGCTTTACTTTAGGGAACTAAGCATTGAGTGCAGAGTATTTGTGTCTATCTACTTTACTTCAGTTTTGTGCTTACATTCCCATTTTTAAAACTTGCATTTCACTATAGGAAAGCATAAGAGGGGGTATAGCAGCTAACATTTTAATCCAACCTGAAAAAGCATGGTACATATGATTTACTTCTGAAAAGTAAGCATTGTGTGCAGAGATTTTGCAGGTATCTCCTTTCCTTCAGTTTTTGTGCTAACATTCCTATCTCTAAAACTAGCATTTACTATATAGAAAACATAACCGTGGGTATGGCAGCTAACACTTTAGACCTACTTGAAAGACGATGTCATTTGTGCTTTACTTTATGGAAATAACCATTGAGTGCAGAGATCTTGTGGCTATCTCCTTTCCTTCACATTTTGTGCTAACGTTCCTATCTATAAACCTTGCATTTCCACTATAGGAATGCATAACCGTGGGTATAGCAGCTACCTCTTTAACCTAAGTGAAAAAGCATGGTACATATGATTTACTTTGAGAACTAAGCATTGTGTGCAGAGATTTGGCAGCTATCTCCTTTCCTACAGTTTTTGTGCTAACAATCCTATATCTAAACTAGCTTTTACTATATAGGAAAGCATAACCGAGGGTATAGCAGCTAACTCTTTAAACCTACCTGAAAAAGCATGGTACATATGATTTACTTCTGAGAACTAAGCATTGTGTGCAGAGATTTTGCAGCAATCTCCTCTCCCTCAGTTTTATGCTAACATTCATATCTCTAAAAACTACCATTTACTATATAGAAAAGCATAACTGAGGTTATAGGAGGTAACTCTTTAAACCTAAATGAAACAACATGGCACATGTGATTTACTGCTTAGAACAAAGCATTGTGTGCAGAGATTTTGCAAATATCTCCTTTCCTTCCGTTTATGTACTAAAATTCCTATCTCTAAAGCTAGCATTTAATATAATGGAAAACATAACCGAGGGTATAACAGCTAACTCTTTAAACCTACTTGAAAGAGGATGTGACATGTGCTTTAATTTAGGGAACAAAGCTTTGAGTGCAGAGATTGTGTGGCTATCTCCATTCCTTCAGTTTTTGTGCTAATATGGATATCTCTAACTCTATCATTTACACTATAGGAAAGCATAACCGCGGGTATAGCTGCTAACTCTTTAATCCGAAATGAACCAACATAGCACATATGATTTACTTCTGAGAAATAAACATTCTGTGCAGAGATTTTGCAGCTAACTACTTTCCTTCAGTTTTTGTGCTAACATTCCTATCTCTAAAGCTACCATTTACTATAAAGGAAAGCATAACCGAGGGTATAGCAGCTAACTCTTTAAACCAAAATGAAACAACATGGCACATATGATTTACTTCTGAGAACTAAGCATTGTGTGCACAGATTTTTAAGCTATATCCTTTACTTCAGTTTTGTGCTAAACTTCCTATCTCTGAAACTAGCATTTCCTATATAGGAAGGCATAACCGAAGGTATAGCAGCTAACTCTTTAAACCTAACTGAAATAACACGGCACATATGATTTCCTTCTGAGAACAAATCATTGCGTACAGAGATTTTCAGCTATCTGCTGTCCTTCAGTTTTTGTGCTAACATTCCTATCTCTGAAACTAGCATTTCCTATCTAGGAAAACGTACCCGAATGTATAGGAGCTAACTCTTTAAACTAAGTGAAACAACATGGCACTTATGATTTCCTTTTCAGACCTAAGCATTGTGTGCAGAGATTTTGCAGCTATTTCCATTACTTCAGTTTGTGCTAACATTCCTATCTCTAAAACTAGCATTTCCTATATAGGAAAGCATAACCGAGGGTATAGCAGTTAACTCTTTGAACCTACATGAAAGAGGATGTCACATGTGCTTAACTTAGGGAATTAAGCATTGAGTGCACAGATTTTGAACCTATCTCCTTTCCTTCAGTTTTTGTACTAACATTCCTATCTCTAAAACTAGCATTTACACTATATGAAAGCATAACCGGTGGTATAGCAGCTAACTCTTTAAACCTACCTGAGAAAGCATGGTACATATGAATCACTTCTGAGACCTGAGCATTGTGTGCAGAGATTTGCAGCTATCTCCTTTCCTTCGCATTTAGTGCTAACATTCCTATCTCTAAAACCAGCATTTACTATAAACAAAAGCAAAACTGAGGGTATAGCAGTTACCTCTTTAAAGCTAAATGAAACAGCATGGCACATATGATTTACTTCTGAAAACTAATCATTGTGTGCAGACATTCTGCAGCTATCTCCTTTCCTTCAGTTTTTGTGCTAACATTCCTCTCTCTAAACCTAGCATTTACACTATAGGAAAGCATAACCGGGGCTTTACCAGCTAACTCTTTAAACCTACCTGAAAATCATGGTACATATGATTTACTTCTGATAACTAAGCATGGTGTGCAGAGATTTTGAAGCTATCTCCTTTCCTTCAGTTTTTGTGATAACATTCCTAACTCTGAAACAAGCAATTCCTATATAGGAAAGCATAACGGAGTGTATAGCAGCTAACTCTTTAAACCTAAATGAAACAACATGGCACATATGATTTCCTTGTGAGACCTAAGAACTGTGTGTAGAGATTTTGCAGCTATCTCGTTTCCTTCATTTTTTGTGCTTTCATTCCTATCTCTGAAACTAACATTTCCTATATAGGAAAGCATAACCATGGGTAAAGCAGCTAACTCTTTAAAACTAAATGAAACAACATGGCACTTATGTTTTTCTCCTGCGAAGTAAGCAATGTCTGCAGAGATTTTGCAACTATCTCCTTTCCTTCAGTTTTCGTGCTAACATTCCTATCTCTAAAACTTGAATTTACACTATAGGAAAGCATAACCGGTGGTATAGCAGCTAACTCTTTAAACCTACCTAAAATAGCATGCTAGATATGATTTACTTCTGAGAAATAAGCATTGTGCAGAGATTTTGCAGCTCTCGCCTTTCTTTCATTTTTAGTGGTAACATTCCTATCTCTAAAACTAGCATTTACTGTGTACGAAAGCATAACGGAGGTATAGCAGTTAATTCTTTAAACCTAAATGAAACAATATGGCGCATATGATTTACTTCTGAGAACTAAGCATTTTGTGCAGAGATTTTGCAGCTATCTGCTTTCCTTCAGTTTTTGTGCTAACATTCCTATCTCTAAAACTAGCTTTTACTCTATAGGAACGCATAACCGAGGGTATAGCAGCTACGTCTTTAAATCTACTTGAAACAGGATGTCACATGTGCTTTACTTTAGGGAACTAAGCATTGAGTGCAGAGATTTTGCGGCTATATACTCTCCATCAGTTTTCGTGCTAACATTCCTATCTCTAAAACTAGCTTTTACAGTATAGGAAAGCATAAAAGGGGGAATTGCAGCTAACGCTTTAAACCTACCTGAAAAAGCATGGTACATGTGATTTACATCTGAGAAATAAGCATTGTGTGCAGAGATTTTGCAGCTATCTCCTTTCCTTCAGTTTTTGTGCTAACATTCCTATCTCTAAAACAAGCATTTTCCATTAGGAAAGCATAACCAGGAAAATAGCAGCTAACTCTTTAAACCTAAGTGAAACAACATGGCACATATGATTTCCTTCAGAGAAGTAAGGATTGTGTGCAGAGATTTTGCAGCTCTTTCCTTTCCTTCAGTTTTTGTGCTAACATTCCTATGTCTAAAACTAGCATTTCCTATATTTGAAAACATGACCGAGGGTATAGCACCTAACTCTTTAAACCTACTTGAAAGAGGATGTCACATGTGCTTTACTTTAGGGAATTAAGCATTGAGTGCAGAGATTTTGCGGCTATCTCCTTTCCTTCAGTTTTGGTGCTAAAATTCCTATCTCGAAAACTGTCATTTACACTATAGGAAAGCATAACACGGGGTATAGCAGGTAATCTGTAAACCTAAGTGAAACTACATCGCTCATGTGATTTCCTTCTGAGAACTAAGCATTGTGTGCAGAGATTTTGCATCATTCTCCTTTCCTTCAGTTTTTGTGCTAACATTCCTATCTCTAAATCTAGCATTTACTATATAGGAAAGCATAACTGAGGTTATTGCAGGTAACTATTTAAACCTAATTGAAACAACTAGGCACATATGATTTACTTCTGAGAACTCAGCATTGTGTGCAGAGATTTTGCAGCTATCTCCTTTCCTTCATTTTTTGTGCTATCATTCCTATCCCTAAAACTAGCATTAACTATATAGGACAGATTAACCCAGGGTATAGCAGCTAACTGTTGAAACTAAATGAAACAACATGGCACATATGACCTACTTCTGACAACTAAGCATTGTGTGCAGACATTTTGCAGCTATCTCCTTTCCTTCAGTTTTCGTGCTAACAATCCTATCTCTAAAATTAACATTTACTGTAAAGGAAAGCGTAACAGAGTGTATAGCAGCAAACTCTTGAAACCTACTTGAATGACGATGTCACATGTAATTTACTTTAGGGAAGTAAGCATTGAGTGCAGAGATTTCGTGGCTATCTCCTTTCCTTCAGTTTTTGTGCTAGTATGCCTATTTCTAAAACTAGCTTTTACAAATTAGGAAAGCATAACAGGGGATATAGCAGCTAACTCTTTAAACCTGCCTGAAAAAGCATGGTACATATGATTTTCTTGTGAGAACTAAGCATTGTGTGCAGAGATTTTGCACCTATCTCCTTTCCTTCATTTTTTGTGCTAACATTAGTATCTTTAAAACTAGCGTTTCCTACATAGGAAAGCATAACCGAGGGTATAGCAGCTAACTCTTTAAACCTACTTGTAAGAGGATGTCAAATATGCTTTACTTTAGGGAACTAAGCATTGAGTGCAGAGATTTTGTGGCTATCTCCTTTCCTGCAGTTTTTGTACTAGCATTTCCCATCTCTAAAACTAGCATTTATTATATAGGGCTGCATAAATGAGGTTATAGCAGCTAACAATTTAAATCCAATTGAAACAACATGGCACATATGATTTACATCTGAGAACTAAGCACTCTGTGCAGAGATTTTGCAGATTTCTCCTTTCCTTCAGTTTTTGTACTAACATTCCTATCTCTAAAACTAGCATTTACTTTATAGGAATGCATAACCGATGGTATAGCAGGTAACTTTTTAAACCTAAATGAAACCACATGACATATATGATTTACTTCTGAGAACGAAGCATTGTGTGCAGAGATTTTGTAGCTATCTCCTTTCCTTAATTTTTTGTGCTAATATGCCTAACTCTAAAACTAGCATTTACAGTATAGGAAAGCATAACAGGGCGTATAGCAGCTAACTTTTTACCTAAATGAAACAAGATGGCAGATATGATTTACTTCTAAGAACTATGCATTGAGTGCAGAGATTTTGCACCTATCTCCTTAAATTCAGTTTTTGTGCTTATATTCGTATCTCTAAAACTAGCATTTACTATATAGGAAAACGTAACCGAGGGTACAGCAGCTAACTCTTTAATCCTACTTGAAAGAGGATGTCACATGTGCTTTTCCTTGGGGAACTAAGCATTTAATGCAGAGATTTTGTGGCTATCTCCATTCCTTTAGTTTTTGTGCTAATATGCCTATCTCTAAAACTACCTGTTACATTATAGGAAAGCAAAAACAGGGGGTATAGCAGCTAACTCTTTAAAGCTAAATGAAACAACATGGCACATATGATTTACTTCTGAAAACTAAACATTGTGTGCAGATATTTTGCAGCTATCTCCTATCCTTCAGTTTTTGTATTAGCATTCCCATCTCTAAAACTAGCATTTACTATATAGGAAAGCATAACCGAGGTTATACCAGGTAACTATTTAAACCTAATTGAAACAACATGGCACATATGATTTACTTCTGAGAACTAAGCATTGTGTGCAGAGATTTTGCAGCTATCACCTTTCCTTCAGGTTTTGTGCTAACATTGCTATATCTAAAACTAGAATTTACTATGCAAAAGAGCATAAATGAAGGTAAAGCAGCTAACTCTTTAAACCTAAATGAAACAACATGGCACATATGATCTACTTCTGAGAACTAAGCACTGTGTGCAGATATTTTGCAGGTATCTCCTTTCCTTCAGTTTTTGTGCTAACATTCGTATCCCCAGAACTAGCATTTACTATATAGGATAGCATATCCGCGGGAAAAGCTGCTAACTATTTAAACCTACTTGCAAGAGGATGTCACATGTGCTTTACTTTAGGGAACTAAGCATTGTGTGCTGAGATTTTCCAGCTTTCCCTTTCCGTCATTCTTTGTTCTAACATTCCTATCTCTAATACTAGCATTTACTATATTGAAAGACATAACCGAGGGTATAGCAGGTAACTCTTTAAACCTAAATGAAACAATATGGCACATATGGTTTACTTCTGAAAACTAAGCATGGTGTGCAGAGATTTTTGTAGCTACCTCCTTTCATTCAGTTTTTTTGCTAACATTCCTACCTCAAAAACTAGCATTTACTATATAGAAAAGTATAACTGAAGGTATATCAGTGCAGCTATCTTCTTTCCTTCAGTTTTGTGATAACATTCCTATCTCTAAAACTAGCAGTTTCTATATAGCAAAGCATAACCGAGGCTATAGCAGCTAACTGTTTAAACCTCCTTGAAAGAGGATGTCACATGTGCTTTACTTTAGGGAACTAAGCATTGTGTGCAGAGATTATATGGCTAACTCCTTTCTTTAAGTTTTTGTGCTAATACTGCTATCTCTGAAACTAGCATTTACTATAGAAGAAAGTATAACCGAGGGTATAGCAGTTAACTCTTTAAACCTAAATGAAACAACATGACACATATGATTCACTTCTGAGAACTAAGCATTGTGTGCAGGGATTTTGCAGCTATCTCCTTTTCTTCAGTTTTTGTGGTAACATTCCTATCTCTGAAACTAGCATTTACTGAATAGGAAAGCATAACCAAGGGTATAGCAGCTAACTCTTTAAACCAAATGATACACCATGGCACATATGATTTACTTCTGAGAACTAAGCATTGTGTACAGAGATTTTGCAGCTATCTCCTTTCCTTCAATTTTTGTACTAACATTCCTATTCCTAAAACTAGCATTTACTATATAGGAAAGCATAACCGAGGGTATAGCAGCTAACTCTTTAAACCTAAATGAAACAACATGGCACATCTGATTTACTTCTGAGAACTAAGCATTGTGTGCAGAGATTTTGCAGCTATATCCTTTCATTCTGTTTTTGTGCTAACATTTCTTTCTCTAAAACTGGCATGTACTATATACGAAAGCATAACGGAGGGTATAGCAGCTAACTCTTTAAACCTAATAAAACAACATGGCGCATATTATTCACTTCTGAGAACTAAGCATTGGGGGCAAAGATTTAGCAGCTATCTCCTTTCCTTCAATTTTTGTGGTAAAATTCCTATCTCTAAAACTAGCTTTTACTAAATCGGAAAGCATAACCGAGGGTGTAGCAGCTAACTCTTTAAACATAAATGAAATAACATGGCACATATAATTTACTCTTGAAAACTAAGCATTGTGTGCAGAGATTTTGCAGATATCACCTTTCCTTCAGTTTTTGTTCTAACATTCCTATCTCTAAATCTAGCAGTTACTATATAGGAAAGCATAACCGATCGTATAGCAGCTAACTTTTAAACCTACTTGAAAGAGGATGTCACATGTGCTTTACTTCAGGAAACAAAGCATTGTGTGCAGAGATTTTGTGGTTATCTCCTTTCCTTCAGTTTTTGTGCTAATATTCCTATTTATAAAACTAGCATTTACTATATATGAAAGCATAACCGAGGGTATAGCCACTAACTCTTTAAACCTAAATGAAACAACATGGCAAATATTATCTACTTCTCAGAACTGAGTATTGTGTGCAGAGATTTTGCAGCTATCTCCTTTGTTCAGTTTTTGTGCTTACATTCCTATCTCTAAAACTAGCATGTACTCTAAAGGAAAGCATACCCAAGGGTATAGCAGCTAACGCTTTAAACGTACTTGAAAGAGGATGTCACATGTGCTTTACTTTAGGGAACTAAGCACTGAGTGCAGATCTTTTGCAGCTATCTCCTTTCCTTTAGTTTTTGTGCTAACATTCCTATCTCATAAACTAGCATTTACTATATAGGAAAGTATACCCAAGGGTATAGCAGCTAACTCTTTAAACCTACGTGAAATAGGATGTCACTTATGCTTTACTTTAAGAAAATAAACCTTGAGTACAGAGATTTTGCACATATCTCCTTTCCCTCAGTTTTTGTGCTAAGATTCCTATCTCTAAAACTACCATTTACTATATAGGAAAGCATAACAGAGGCTTTAGCAGCTAACACATTAAACCTAAATGAAACAACATGGCACATAGGATGTACTTCTGAGAAATAAGCATTGTGTGCATAGATTTTGCAGCTATCTCCTTTCCTTCAGTTTTTGTGCTTACATTCCTAACTCTAAAACTAGCATTTACTCTATAGGAAAGAATAACCGAGGGTATAGCAACTAACTTTTTAAACCCACTTGGACGAGGATGTCTCATGTGCTTTACTTTAGGGAACTAAGCATTGTGTGCAGAGATTTTGCATGTTCATCCTTAAATTCTGTTTTTGTGCTAACATTCCTATCTCTAAAACTAGCATTTACTATGTACGAAAGCATAACCGAGGGTACAGCAGCTAACTCTTTAAACCTAAATGAAACAACATGGCGCATATGATTCACTTCTGAGAACTAAGCATTGTGTGCAAAGATTTTACAGCTATCTCCTTTCCTTCAGTTTTTGTGGTAACATTCCTATATCTAAAATTGGCGTTTACGAAATAGGAAAGCATAACCACGTTGTAGCAGCTAACGCTTTATACCTAAATGAAACAACATGGCACATATGATTTTGTTCTGAGAAGTAAGCATTCTCTGCAGAGATTTTGCAGCTATCTCCTTTCCTTCAGTTTTTGTGCTCACATTCTTATCTCTAAAACTAGCATTTACTATACAGGAAACCATAACCGAGGGTATAGCAGCTAACTCTTTTTTTTTTTTTTAGTTTAATACTTTTTTTTATTGATTTTGTAAAAATATTACATTAAAAAAATATGAGGTCCCATTCGACCCCACCACCCCCAACCCCCTCCCAGCAACACTCACTCCCATCATCATGACATATCCATTGCATTTGGTAAGTACATCTCTGGGTATCTCTGCACCTCATGGTCATTGGTCCACATCATGGCCCACACTCTCCCCCATTCCATCCAGTGAGTCCTGGAGGATTTACAATGTCCGGTGATTGCCCTGAAGCACCATCCAGGGCAACTCCAAGTCTCAAAGGCGCCTCCACATCTCATCTCTTCCTGCCATTCCCCATACCCAACAGCCACCATGTCCACTTTTCCCACTCCATTGCCACCTTTTCTCTGAGGTCCTTGGATTGGTTCTGTCCGTTGCACCTCTATGTCAAGAGGAGGCTCAGATTCCACATGGTTACTGGATGCAATCCTCCTGCTTTCAGTTGTAGGCTCTCTAGGCTCCATGGTGTGGTGGTTGCCTTTCTTCAACTCCATCTTAGCTGAGTGAGGTGAGTCCAATAATTCAGATTGTAGGAGCTGGAGTCTGTTGAGGCTCAGGGCCTGGCTATCATATTATCACTAAAAAAGATTCAATCCCCTAAATATATCTTAAACCCCAATACCAACTACAATTGCAGTAAAGTAGCATGATAGTCTTATGAAAAGAGATCCCCTCTGGGTCCAGTTTCATCACGCAGAAACACCAGCTCCATAGAAGGGCCATCTGACATGGCAGTGAACCCTATCTGCCATGACCGTAGAACCCGTGGGTCCCTTGAGCCCTCAAAGGAACCAATACCTGGGGATTGTATCTACTTTATCTGTCTCTTAGACTCTGCTCAGTTGTGCATAAGGGAAATCTGACAGCCTCCAGACTCTTTTTTATTTAGAGACTCATAGCCATATAAACTCATTTCTCCTTTCTATTTCCCCCTTACATTAGGTCAAACAGCATTTTAAAGTCATATTATTCTATGTAGACAGGGATATTCTACTGATCCGCATCGAACCTTCAATTCAAGGTCATTTTCCAGTTAGCAGCTAACTCTTTAAACCTAAATGAAACATCATGGCACTTATGATTTACTTCTGAGAATTAAGCATTGTGTGCAGAGATTTTACAGCTATCTCCTTTCCTTCAGTTTTTGTGCACACATTCCTATCTCTAAAACTAGCATTTACATTATAGGAAACCATAACCGAGATAGCAGATAACTCTTTAAACCTGCATGAAAGAGGATGTCACATTTGATTCATTTTAGGGAACTAAACATTGAGTGCAGAGATTTTGCGGCTATCTCCTTTCCTTCAGTGTTTGTGCTAATATGCCTATCTCTAAAACTAGCATTTACACTATAGGAAAGCATAACGGGGGTATAGCAGCTAACTCTTTAAAGCTACCTGAAAAAGCATGGTATATATGATTTACTTCTGAGAACTAAGCATTGTGTGCAGAAATTTTGCAGCTATCTCCTTTCCTTCCGTTTTTGTGCTAACATTCCTATCTTTAAAACTAGCATTAACTATATTGATGTGGGCTATGGGTGGAAGGCTCTTTGTCTTTTCAGAGATAAGCTAAGCTGAAGGCTGTGGGTGTGGAACGGTAAGAGGCTGCATTCCTGCACTTAGGGACAATGACTACAGGCTCCAGTCACAGGAAACAGTTTAACAATGCAAGGGCTATAAACTTAAAGTGTTTAGGGGAAATGCAAAATGTAAATATGCTAAAAGCTTATCTAGAATGTCTGAAATCCATGCTAAAAGCTTACCTAAGATGTGGAAGATAGATATGCTAATTGGAGCCTATTGAGAACTGAAACAAAGCAACCATTTGGTCTTTCCTCGTGGTATAAAAGACATTTGAAAATCTTGTTCAGGGATCGGGATTCAAAGAGAAGTTCCCGAGAACAGCAAGCAGTCAATAAACAATTTTTCCTTCTAAAAATCACTCCTGAGTCCTGGCCTCTCTATACACAAATAATTGAACTTCTCTTAAATTCTACAACAATATAGGAAAGCATAACCGAGGGTATAGTAGCTAACTCTTTAAACCTACTTGAAAGAGGATGTCCACATGTGATTTACTTTAGGAACTAAGCATTGAATGCAGAGATTTTGCACATATCCCCTTTCCTTCAGTTTTTGTGCTAACATTCCTATCTCTAAAACTAAAATTTACTAAATATGAAAGCATAACCGAGGGAATAGCACCTAACTATTTAAACCTAAATGAAACAACATGGCACATATGATTTACCTCTGAGAAATAAGCATTGTGTGCAGAGATTTTCAGCTATCTCCTTTCCTTCAGTTTTTGTGCTATCATTCCTATCTCTAAAACTAGCATTTACTATATAGGAACCCATAACCGAGGGTATAGCAGATAACTCTTTAAAACTACTTGAAAGAGGATGTCAAATGTGCTTTACTTTAGGGAACTAAGCATTGTGTGCAGAGATTTTGCAGCTATCTACCTTTCTTCAGTTTTTGTGCTAACATTCCTCTCTCTAATACTAGCATTTACTATATAGAAAACCATAACCGAGGGTATAGCAGGTAACTCTTTAAACCTAAATGAAACAACATGGCAGATATGATTTACTTCTGAGAATTAAGCATTGTGTGCAGAGATTTTACAGCTATCTTTTTCCTTCAGTTTTTGTGCTTACATTCCTATCTCTAAAACTAGCTTTTACTGTATAGGAAATATTAACAGAGGGTATAGCAGCTAACTCTTTGAAACTTCTTGAAAGAGGATGTCACATATGCTTTACTTTAGGGAACTAAGCATTGAAGGCAGAGCTTTTTTGGCTATCTCCTTTCCTTCAGTTTTTCTGCTAACATTCCTATCCCTAATACTAGCATTTACTATATAGGAAAGCATAACCGAGGGTATAGATTCTAACTATTTAAACTTAAATGAAAGAACATGGCACATATGATTTTCTTCTGAGATCTAAGCATTTTGTGCAGAGATTTTGCAGCTTCTCTTTTCCCTCAGTTTTTGTGCTAACATTTCTATCTCTAAAACTAGCATTTACCACTTATCAATGCATAACCAAGGAAAAAGCAGCTAACTCCTTAAACCTAAAAGAAACAACATGACAAATATGATTTACTTCTGGGATCTAAGAATTGTGTGTAGAGATTTTGCAGCTAGCTCCTTTCCATCAGTTTTTGTGCTAACATTCCTAGCTCTAAAACTTACATTTACTATATAGGAATGCAAAACCGAGGGTACACCAGCTAACTCTTTAAACCTAAATGAGATAACATGGCACATATGATTTCCTTCTGAGAACTAAGCATTGTGTGCAAATATTTTGAAGCTATTTCTCTTTCCTCCGTTTTTATGCTAACATACCTATCTCTAAAACTAGCAATAACTATACAGGAAAGCATAATCGAGGGTATAGCAGCTAACTCTTTAAACCTACTTGAAAGAGGATGTCACAGGTGCTTTACGTTAGGGAACTAGGCTTTGAGTGCAGAGTTTGTGGCTATATCTTTTCATTCAGTTTTGTGCTAACATTCCTATCTTTAAAACTAGCATTTACACTATAGGAAAGCATTATCGGGGGTATAGCAGCTAACTCTTTTAACCTACCTGAAAAAGCATGGTATATATGATTTAATTCTGAGAAATAAGCATTGTGTGAAGAGATTTTGCAGCTATCTCCTTTCCTTCAATTTTTGGGCTAACATTCCTATCTCTAAAACTAGCATTTACTCTACAGGAATGCATAACCGAGAGTATAGCAGCTAACTCTATAAACTTAAATGAAAGAACATGGCTCATATGATTTACTTCTTTGAACTAATCATTATTTGGTGAGATTTTGCAGCTATCTCCTTTCCTTCAATTTTTGTGCCAACATTCTTATCTTTAATACTAGCATTTACTATGTAGGAGAGCATAACCGAGGGTATAGCAGCTAACTCTTTAAATCTACTTGAAAGAGGATGTCACATATGCTTTAGGTTAGGGAACTAATAGTTTTGTGCAGAGATTTTGCAGCTATCTCCTTTACATCAGTTTTTGTGCTAACATTCCTATCTCTAAAACTAGCATGTACTCTATAAGAAACCATAACCGAGGGTATAGCAGCTAACTTTTTAAACCTACTTGAAAGACGATGTCACATGTGCTTTACTTTATGGAAGTAAGCATTGAATGCAGACCTTTTGTGGCTATCTCCTTTGCTTCACTTTTTTTGCTAATATGCCTATCTCTGAAACTAGCATTTACACTATAGGAAAGCATAAGCGGGGGTACAGCAGCTAACTCTTGAAACCTGAATGAAACAACATGTCACATATGATTTACTTCTGAGAACTAAGCATTGTGTGCAGAGATATGCAGCTATCTCCTTTCCTTCATTTTTCGTGCTAACATTCCTATCTCTAAAACTAGCATTTACTATATAGGGAACCACAACCGAGGGTATAGCAGCTAACTCTTTAAACCTACTTCAAAGAGAATTTCACATATGCTTTACTTTAGGGAACTAAACATTGAGTGCTGAGATTTTGTGGCTATCTCCTTTCCTTCAGTTATTGTGCTAACATGCGTATCTATAAAACTAGCATTTACACTATAGGAATGCATAACCGGGGTGTAGCAGCTAACCCTTTACATAAAAGAAACAACATGGCACTTACGATTTTCTTCCGGGAACTAAGCATTGTGTGCAGAGATTTTGCAGCTATCTCCTTTGCTTCAGTTTTAGTGCTAACATTCCTATCTCTAAAATTAGCATTTACTATAGAGGAAAGCATAACTGAGGGTATAGCAGCTAACTCTTTAAACCAACTTGAAAGAGGATGTCACATGTCATTTACTTTAGGGAACTAAGCATTAAGTGCAGAGATTTTGTGGCTATCTCCTTTGCTTCAGTTTTAGTGCTAACATTCCTATCTCTAAAACTACCTTTTACACTATAGGAAAGCATAAAGTGGGTATAGAACCTAACTCTTTAAAGTTAAATGAAACAACATGGCACATATGATTTACTTCTGAGAACTAAACATTCTGTGCAGAGATTTTGCAGCTATCTCCTTTCCTTCAGTTTTTGTGCCAACATTGCTATCTCTAAAACTAGCATTTACTCTATATGAAAGCATAACCGAGGGTATAGCAGGTAACTCTTTAAACCTAAATGAAACAACATGGTACATATGATTTACTTCTGAGAACTAAGCATTGTGTGCAGAGATTTTGCAGCTATCTCCTTTCCTTCAGTTTTTGTGCTAACATTCCTATCTCTAAAACTAGCGTTTAATATATAGGAATGCATAACCGAGGGTATAGCAGCTAACTCTTTAAACCTACTTGAAAGAGTGTGTCACATGTGCTTTACTTTTGGGAAGTAAGCATTGAATGCAGAGATTTTGTGGCTATCTCCTTTCCTTCACTTGTTGTGCTAATATGCCGATGTCTAAAACTTCCATTTACACTATAGGAAAGCATAACCGGGGTTATAGCAGCTAACTATTGAAACCTAAATGAAACAACATGGCACATATGATATACTTCTGAGAAGTAAGCATTGTGTGCAGAGATTTTGCAGCTATCTCCTCTACTTCTGTTTTTCTGCTAACATTCCTATCTCTAAAACTAGCATTTAATATGTACGAAAGCATTACCGAGGGTATAGCAGCTAACTATTTAAAACTAATTGAAACAACATGGCACATATGATTTACTTCTCAGAACTAAGCATTGAGGACAGAGATTTTGCAGCTATCTCCTTTCCTTCAGTTTTTGTGCTAACATTCCTATCTCTAAAACTAGCATTTAATATATAGGAAAGCATAACTGACGGTATGGCTGGTAACTCTTTAAACCTACTTGAAAGAGGATGTCACATGTGCTTAATTTTAGCGAACAAAGCATTGAGTGCAGAGATTTTATGCCTATCCCTTTTCTTCAATTTTTGTGCTAATATGACTATCTCTAAAGGAGCATTTGCACTATAGGAAAGCATTACCGGGGGTATGGCAGCTAACTCTTTAAACCTATCTGAAAAAGTATGGTACATATGATTTACTTCTGAGAACCAAGCATTGTGTGCAGAGATTTTGCAGTTATCTGCGGCGGCTTGCTCAGTCGATAGAGGTGGGGTCTGGCTGCGGACGAGGGGTCGGTCCAGCTCTGGACGAGGGGTTGGTCCCGCTTGGGACGAGGGTCAGTCCCACTTGGGACGAGGGGTCGGTCCGGCAGCAGACGAGGGATCGGTCTCACAAGGGGTTGCGCGGTTCGGCTGACGGAGTCGCCCGGCGAAGCCGGCGACGAAAGGGTCGCCCGGCAAAGCCGGCGACGAAGGGGTCGCCCGGAGAAGCAGGCGACGAAGGGGTCGCCTGGAGAAGCAGGCGACGAACTGGGGACAAGGGAGGCCAGGCCCTTGTCGGGGGCTCTCAGGACTGGAGGGCGCACGGCAGAAGAACTACCGCGGAGACAAGGTAAACACGCAAGTCCACTTTACTGAGGGAGAGGCAACAGTTTTATAGGGGCTGGGGAAGGCTGATTGGTCGAATCCACGCCCTGTTCTGATTGGTTGCCGGCGAAAGGTCAGTGGGCGGTACTGGACGGCAGAGGGGTGGTGGTTAGGGATTGGCTGTCGCAGTTGCTGGGGGAAGGGGCAGGGTTTAGGGATTGGTGGCTGCTGTTGCTGGGGTGGAGGGCAGACTTGAGTTTCCCGCCCACGCCTGGCTGTTGCTGCTGTTGGGGGAAGGGAAAAGGGCGGGCTGGATTTTTCCGCCCACACCTGGCTGTTGCTGCTGTCGGGGGAGGGGAAAAGGGCAGACTGGAATTTTCTGCCCTGCGCCTGCGCAGGGAGAAGGAAGAAGAAGGGTGCCGCCCCACAAGGCATCGGGTGGCGCCATCTGGGAGGAGGGGTGGCCGCGGAAGCATGGCTGCCGAGAAGGGGAGACCCGAGGGCACTCTGCGCCCATGCCGAGCTTCCTTCAGGGGTGGCGGTGGGCCCGACCAACCACCCTATTATGGGGGCAGCAGAATTAGGCCTACCGCGGCCGCTCCCCTGCCAGGCCAGCAAACCACACTTCAGCCCGAGGGGTGACCGCATTTCCCCCTTCTTTTCAAATAAGGGCCAGGATGGCAGCAGCAACAAGTAGCCGAGGCCCAAGAGGCAGTAAGCAATGAGGGAAGCGGGGCTGAAGAGGGAGGTGAGTATGATGGGGATACAAATGTACAATTTGGGGGGCAGTATCTTGCCGTTGCAAGCAAGGGTGGCCAATGTCCAATTCTTGTTGATCTCGGTGGCTATAAGGTCCATCTGCTTGTTAAAAGTCCAGGATGACAGCGCATTACAGGTAGTTGATCTCTTCTTGGCAGCGAAGAGCAGTAGAGGCAGACTGTGTGATGGTCTGGAGGATCGCAGCGGTGAGGACAAGTCGCATCAGGGCACCAGCGATGGTGGTGGCGGCAGCGTCGGGAGTGGTGGAGACGTAGGCGAGGACAATAAGAAGGCCAAAGTCTTCACGGGCGCGAGAGAGGCCGATGTTAATGGGGCGGGCCGACATGGGGCGGCCCAATCTGCAACGCAGTAGGGGTTCAAGCGAAAAAAGGAGGGGGGCGGGGGACGAGAAAGGACGCTTTGGATGGCTGAGAAGAGGAGTGAGGTCGAGACAGGAGGAAGCTCCGCAAGCTGCGGGCCGGGGAAAGCGGGTTGCGGGTCGTTTAGCGGGGCTGGTGAGAGGGGTTAGCTTGGCCAGAGGTGGCGAGGGAGAGCATAAGGAGAAGGAGAGAGACTATGTTAATTGGCTCGGCAGCATGGCGAGGGTTGCGGCGTCTGCACTGACGGTAGAGTGCGAGCAGTGAACGGACTTCAGGGTTGGATGGTTGCCTCTCGGGGTGGAGGGTGAGCTGGCTCAGTTGGTGCTGGATCATTCGCATCTGGCGCCGTGCCCTGCGGGACATCCGCTGCTGAGGTGGCGGGTTTGACGTATCTCCCGGGGACCCAGATTGGCTGAGCGGCATCCTGCGGGAAGACACAAGCGAAACCTCGGCCCTGGGTAAGAAGGGGGCACGGGCCACGCCACTGACCTGTTTGAGGGTCCTTCCAAAGGACCAGGGGGGCCTGTGTGGGGCGATACGAGGGGCCCCAATGCCTATGGACTGCCGAGAGACCATCCTTATCAAAGGTCAGGAGATTTAGATGGATTAGGACAGCGGTGATGATGTCTCCGAGAGGAGCGTGAGGGAGGATTTCCCTCTGTTTTTCAATTTCTTGTTTCAGACGGCGATGGGAGCTCTCCACAATGGCCTGTCCTTGTGGGTTATATGGGATACCAAAATGGTGGGCGATTTGGTAGAGCTGAAGGAACCTCGCAAAGGATTCACTGCGATAAGCAGGGCCGTTATACATCTTTAGGTCCCAGGGGACCCCCATGAAGAGAATCCCTTGCTGAAGGGCCTTAATGCAGTGCTTAGCAGTCTCCCCAGGCAAGGGGACTGCATAGCACATGTGGGAGAAGGTGTCAATTATAACGTGCAAGAACTTAAGGCGTCCAAAGGACGGGACATGCGTGACATCCATCTGCCACCTGGAATTAGGCCTAAGGCCGCGGGGATTCACCCCCTGCGGTTGCAGAGGCCCCAGAGGCAGGAAGGGGGCACAGGTTTTGCATGCCCGCACTAGGTGCTTACAAGTCTCAATTGGCAACTCAGGCAAAAGGTGGTGGAGTGAGGCGGCAGAAAAGTGAAACCTCGAATGTAAGGACTTAGCCTGATTGATAGCATCTCCGACCGAATCAAGGGCAAGGGCAGAGACCGTCTGATCCGCGGTGTCGTTGCCTGCCGCTAGGGGGCCAGGCAACCCGGAGTGGCTCCGGATATGAGCAATATACCAGGGTGCCATGCATTTTCAAGAAGGGTCTTAAGGGCATCCAGTGCCTCATCAATAGGAGAGGAGGTCGGGAAGAATGTAGCTAATGCCAAGACCCTGCAGACTTGCAGAGAATAGAGGCTATCTGTAAAGATGTTAACAGGTTCACAGGGGAAGGCGCGAAGCGCTTCTACAATAGCCAAAAGCTCTCCCATCTGGACGGAGTGTAGGTTAAGATGTGTAAAGACTTTCGGCTCTGCGACTCCATCCAGGTACACAACCATGGAGTACTTAGTTCTAGACGCATCCGTGAAAATAGTGACGGACCTCGGAAAGGGGGAGGAAGACGGGAAGGGGAAAAAAGGACTTCGGAAGGGAAATTTGGACACGCCTTGGAGTAGGCGGTGACTAGGGAAATGGCAATTGAAATCGCCTGCAAATCCCTCACACAGCACCTGCATTTGCTCATTATCCCTAATGAGGGAGGTGGTTTCTTTCGCATTAAGCGGCCAAACAATTATGGCAGGCTGAGTTTCAAACGTATGGACGGATAGCTGCACTAAATCGGCTGCGAGAGCGATCCATAGTCTTACTGCGGGGCAGATCTTTTGCATCTTGCTTTTAGAAGGATGGAGCCAGAGGAGGGGCCTGTCCTGCCAAAGAACTCCAGTGGGCGTTCCCTTGGTGGGGAGGACCAACGCCTGGAGAGGCCGCTGGGGATCGAACCGCTGGAGGCAGCAGTTATTAAGGGCCTTATCTACAGCGGCAATGGCGGCTCGAGCTTCGGGTGTGATGGCTATCTTTGCGGACACGGCAGAGGGGGGTTTATGACTGTTTTGTAAGAGAGCAAATAATGGCTGGAGCTGTGCCGTGGTAACAGACAGAGCCGGACGGACCCAATTGATATTCCCACAGAGCTGCTGGAGCTCTGTGAGGGTGACTCGGTCTGGCACATTTAGTCGCACAGCCATTGGGGTTACATGCTGGGAGATATGGAACCCCAGGAAGGTTAAGGGGGGTTCAAATTTGACCTTGTCATTCTGGATTGTTAAGCCAATGGCGGACAGATTATGCCGAAGTTGAGAGAGGACATACTGCAGCTTCTCATGGGTCTCACATGCGACCAGGACATCATCCATATAGTGAATGAGGTAGCCCAGATCTCGCAAGGGGGCGACTGCCGCGTTCACATACAGCTGGCAGATGGCCGGGCTATTGCGCATGCCTTGTGGAAGGACTTTCCACTGATACCTATCGGCTGCCCCTCGGTGGTTGGGGACAGGAACAGTAAAGGCAAAGCGCGGGCGGTCCTTTTGGTGAAGCGGAATGGAAAAAAAGCAGTCCTTAATATCTAGAGTAGCCACAAAAAAGTGTTTAGGAATGGCCACTGGGTGAGGGAGTCCCGGTTGGGGAGTTCCCATGGGGAGGATATGCTTATTAATCTCCCTCAAATCATGTAGGAGGCGGTATTTGCCAGTGGCCTTCTTTTTAATAATAAAAACGGGCGAATTGTAGGGACTTGTGGACGGTTCTATATGTCCAGCTTCAAGCTGCTCTCGAACCAACTCACGAAGAGCTTGGAGTTTGTGGGATGGCAAGGGCCACTGCTCCACCCAAATAGGCTCCTCTGTATCCCACCGCAGAGGAGTGGGTGTGGGAGGTGTTAATTGAGCAGTGGCGCAAACTATTGGGGGGGCTGAGTGGTTAACTGAACACCACACTCCTCCAGGACATCTCGCCCCCAAAGTATAGTATCAAGGGTGCTAAGGAAGAGGGGCCGGAATGTGCCCACACGTCCCTCACCATCCTCCCAGGCAATAGGGTGACTGGCGCAAAGGGAGGTAGAGGAGCCAGTGGCCCCTTGGACGGAAGGGCCTTCTTGAACAGACCACTGGGCGGCAAAATGAGCAGGGAAACAAGAGACCTCTGCACCCGAGTCGAGGGTCCCAGAATACCAGCGGTGGTGAATCTTAAACCTCATGGTAGGCCTGGTGGACGTGATGGGGACTGTCCACATCAGGGCTTTGGAAGGTTGGGACGGGGAGCCTCTTTGGGGTGGGGCTGGGGCCTGCCCCTCCTGGAGTTTAAAGATGGCTGTTGCCGCTGCAGGGGAGGCTGCATACGGCAGTCGCGAGCCCAATGGTACCCCCGGCCGCAGCGGGGGCAGGGGGTAGAAGGGCCCCGTCGGGGCGGTGGGGGGGGAGGAACAGGAGGGCCCGGCGGTGCAGAGACTGCCGGGCATTCACGGGCGAAAAGTCCTGGCTCGCCACATCTAAAACAAGAGGAGTTAAGTGCCATGGCTGTCGTGACAGCCTTGGCGAAAGAAGCAGCCTGTTGGTCAAGGCCGTTACAGGCAATCACCCAATCGTCTATCGACTTTTCTCTCATGGGAGCGATCGCCTGTCGACAAATGGGGCTGGCCCCTTCAAGGATAATTTCACGGGCGAGGGCGCACTGAGCCTGTTCATCGTGGACCCTGCGCTCACATGCCCGGAGGACTCTGGAAACATAGGTAGAAAAGTCCTCATCCTTGGTCTGTGTGAGCTTAGTGAACTTGTCAGCACTACTGGCAGTGCAGGCGCGAAAGGCCCGTAGGGCTACCTCGCGAATCTGAAGCCAGAAGCCAGCCGGAGCACGGTAGTAGGCCGCAGCCTGGCTAAACTGACCAGTGCCGGTGAAGGCTTCTGGTGGGTGATTAACACCCCTTGCGACGTTGGCCGCAACCTGCTTTTCAGCCTTGGCATGAAAATGGGCACGCCAATTTATAAACTGGCCAGGCGTGAGGATGGCACGGGCCAGTTGGAGCCAATCGAGGGGGATGCACAGAAGGGTGGACATCTCCTCTAACAAATGCTGAGCATAAGGGCTGCCTAACCCGTCCTCCTTAACGGCCTTGCGGAGCTGTTTAACACTTTCCGCATCATGTGGGTACCATGGAAAGGGGCGCTGAGGGGTGGGAGTTACATTAAGGGGAAAGCAGGTGGTAGGAGGCGGCAGGGAGGTAGGCGGAGGTGCCCCGACGGGGGAGGAATACGGGTCCAAAAATAGGCTAGAGGGGGCCGCGCATGCGGCAGCTTGCCACGGATCGGATGGAGGGGGCTGCCAGGGGGAGGCGGAGTCGGGGGGGGGCCGCTGGCGCGGAGGGCACGAGAGGAGCCGTTGCCCATGCGGTGTTACAAAATGGCTGCGGGCCATCCCCAGCGGTGCTACAAAATGGCAGGGAGGGAGCTTCCGGCCCACCCAGGCAGGAAGTCGTCGGGGGGAGGGAGGGGCAAAGGGACCTCCCCTTTACGAGCGAGGAAGAAGGCAGAAGTTCGCCATCTTCACTGGCGCTCGGCACTGCTAGATTACATTGTTTAGGGGGACAATTTTTGAGCGCGTTATTAAGGCGCTCAACAAGCGACTCAGAGTCGGAATCGGAGTCGGTATCAGAATTCCAATTAGGGTCCCTGGTAAAGTCGCCGTCCTGACAATCACGGCAGCGGCGGTGGCTCGGCCGGGGGGAGTCGATGGTAGGGGTGCCTTGAAGGCAGGAGCGGATGGTAAAAAGCGCCGGTAATAAGCCAGGAGGGAATCTTTTACCTTCCTGCTCCACAGCAGAAGTGACCCTATCTATAAGGCGAGTATAGGTGTCCGGGTCCCAAAGCTGACACGTGGTTAGCCATGGATTAAAGGGGAGAAGAAGGTCCCAGTACACTTGAAGCTGTTTCAAAGAGATCTTACACCGGTGAGTGTCTAGGAGACCGGCAAGAGCCCGAACTTGTGGGGCTTGCTTAGCAGATAGGATGTTACCCATTGCTAATGGCCTTTTGGAGCTGATAAGGAGAGGGGCCCTTACCTTGAGAGTGCGGCGATGGGAGCCGAGGTGCGCGGTGAGACGAGGGGTCGGAGCCGGTGGGGCTCCGACGGTGGTCACGGGCCAAGAGAAGGCCCCGACGAGGGGAGGGCGGGACGACGAGCAGTGGAGCAAGGCAAAGGGGAGCAAGCATGAAGGGGAGGAGGCAGAGGTGAAGGCAGGGGTGGAGGTGCTCAGGCACGCGCTCCTGAGAGTTTTATTGGCGCCTCTTAATCATAGCGGGTCGGTATAAGCCCCCGACATGGAAGGAGAAAGCCATCCAGCGATTCTCCCAGACCGCCGTGGATCATATGAGGTCACCAAGGTTCAGGAGCAGCAATGCAGAGTGAAAAGATAGGGGTGAGAAAAGAGGAGGGCGTAGGGCTATGGTAGGGTTACTTCAGACGTGCAAGCGCGTGCTCCCGAGAAATCCAAGGCTCCTCTTAATCATAGCGGGTCGGTATAAGCCCCCGACATGGAAGGAGAAAGCCAACCAGCGATTCTCCCAGACCGCCGTGGATCATATGAGGTAGCCAAGGCTCAGGTAGCAGCAATGTTGCACGAGAGAAGTCCCACGGTGAGAAGAGAGGAGGGGGGGGCCGCCAGGTTATGGAGTGAGGCTGTGGTGGGGTTGCCTTGCCCCACGTTGGGCGCCAACTGCGGCGGCTTGCTCAGTCGGTAGAGGTGGGGTCTGGCTGCGGACGAGGGGTCGGTCCAGCTCTGGACAAGGGGTCGGTCCCGCTTGGGACGAGGGGTCAGTCCCACTTGGGACGAGGGGTCGGTCCGGCAGCAGACGAGGGATCGGTCTCACAAGGGGTTGCGCGGTTCGGCTGACGGGGTCGCCCGGTGAAGCCGGCGACGAAGGGGTCGCCCGGCGAAGCCGGCGACGAAGGGGTCGCCCAGCGAAGCCGGCGATGAAGGGGTCGCCCGGAGAAGCAGGCGATGAAGGGGTCGCCCGGGGAAGCAGGCGACGAACTGGGGACAAGGGAGGCCAAGCCCTTGTCGGGGGCTCTCAGGACTGGAGGGCGCACGGCAGAAGAACTACTGCGGAGACAAGGTAAACACGCAAGTCCACTTTACTGAGGGAGAGGCAACAGTTTTATAGGGGCTGGGGAAGGCTGATTGGTCGAAGCCACGCCCTGTTCTGATTGGTTGCCGGCGAAAGGTCAGTGGGCGGTAGTGGATGGGGGAGGGGTGGTGGTTAGGGATTGGCTGTCGCTGTTGCTGGGGGAAGGGGCAGGGTTTAGGGATTGGTGGCTGCTGTTGCTGGGGTGGAGGGCAGACTTGAGTTTCCCGCCCACGCCTGGCTGTTGCTGCTGTCGGGGGAAGGGAAAAGGGCGGGCTGGATTTTTCCGCTCACACCTGGCTGTTGCTGCTGTCGGGGGAGGGGAAAAGGGCAGACTGGAATTTTCTGCCCTGCGCCTGCGCAGGGAGAAGGAAGAAGAAGGGTGCCGCCCCACAAGGCATCGGGTGGCGCCATCTGGGAGGAGGGGTGGCCGCGGAAGCATGGCTGCCGAGAAGGGGAGACCCGAGGGCACTCTGCGCCCATGCCGAGCTTCCTTCAGGGGTGGCGGTGGGCCCGACCAACCACCCTATTATGGGGGCAGCGGAATTAGGCCTACCGCGGCCGCTCCCCTGCCAGGCCAGGAAACCACACTTCAGCACGAGGGGTGACCGCAGTTATCTCCTTTCCTTCAGTTTTTGTGCCAACATTCCTATCTTTAAACTAGCGTTTACTATCTAGGAAAGCTTAACCGAGGGTATAGCAGCTAACTCTTTAAATCTAAATGAAACTACAAGGGACATGTGATTTTCTTCTGAGAACTAAGCATTGAGTGCAGAGATTTTACCGCTATCTCCTTTCTTCAGTTTTTCTGCTAACATTCATATCTCTAAATCTAGCACTCAATATATAGGAAAGCATAACCGAGGGTATAGCAGCTAACTATTTAAACCTACTTGAAAGAGGATGTCCCATGTGCTTTACTTTAGGAAACTAAACATTGAGTGGTGAGATATTGCGGCTATCTCCTTTCCTTCAGTTTTTGTGGTAATAAGCCTATCTTTAAAACTAGCATTTACAGTATAGGAAAGCATAACCGGGGGTATAGCAGCTAAAGATTACAACCTAAAAGAAACAACATGGCATATATGATTTACTTCTGAGAACTAAGCATTTTGTGCAAAGATTTTGCAGTTATCTCCTTTCCTTCAGTTTTTGTGCTAACATTCCTATCTCTAAAACTAGCATTTACTATATACGAAAGCATAACTGAGGGTATCGCAGCTAACTCTTTAAACCTAAATGAAAGAACATGGCACATATGATCTACTTCTGAGAACTAAGCATTGTGTGCAGAGATTTTGCACCTGTTTCCTTTCCTTCAGTATTTGTGCTAACATTCGTATCTCTAAAACTAGCACTTACTATAGGGGAAAGCATAACCGAGGGTATAGCAGCTAACTCTTTAAACCTACTTGAAAGAGGATGTCACATGTGCTTTACTTTAGGGAACTAAGCATTGAGCGCAGAGATATTGTGGCTATCTCCTTTCCTTCAGTTTTTCTGCTAATATGCCTATCTCTAAAACTACCTTTTACAATATAGTAAAGCATAAACGGGGTATAGCAGCTAACTCTTTAAAGCTAAATGAAACAGCATAGCACATATGATTTACTTCTGAGAACAAAACATTTTGATCAGAGAATTTGCAGCTATCTCCTTTCCTTCACTTTTTGGGCTAACATTCCTTTCTCTAAAACTAGCATTTAGTATATAGGAAAGCATAACCGAGGGTATCGCAGCTAACTCTTTAAACCTACTTGAAAGAGGATATCACATGTGCTTTACTTTTGGAAACTAAGCATTGAGTACAGAGATTTTGTGGCTAAATCATTTCCATCACATTTTGTGCTAATATGCCTATGTCTAAAACTACCATTTACACTATATGAAAGCAGAACTGGTGTATAGTAGCTAACTATTTAAACCTCAATGAAACAACAAGGCACATATGATTTACTTCTGAGAACTAACCATTGTGTGCATAGATTTTGCAGGTATCTCCTTTCCTTCACTTTTTGTGCAAACATTCCTATCTCTAAAACTAGCAGTTACTACATAGGAAAGCATAAACGAGGGTATAGCAGCTAACTCTTTAAACCTAAATGAAAGAACATGGCACATATGATCTAGTTCTGAGAACTAAGCGTTGTGTGCAGAGATTTTGCAGGTATCTCCTTTCATTCAGTTTTTGTGCTAACCTTCCTATCTCTGAAACTAGCATTTACTATAAAGGAAAGCATAACCGATGGCATAGCCTGTAACTCTTTAAACTTACTGGAAAGAGGTTATCACATGTGATTTACTTTAGGAAACTAAGCATTGGTTGCAGAGATTTTGTGCCTATCTCCTTTCCTTCAGTTTTTGTGCTAATATGACTATATCTAAAACTAGCATTTACACTATAGGAAAGCAAAACCGGGGGTATGGCAGGTAACTCTTTAAAACAGCCTGAAAAAGCATGGTATATATGATTTACTTCTGAGAACTAAGCATTGTGTGCAGAGATTTTGCACCTATTTCCTTTCCTTCAGTTTTCGTGCTAACATTCCTATCTATAAACTAGCATTTACTATATATGAAAGCATAACCGAGGGTATAGCAGCTAACTCTTTAAACCTAAGTGAAACAACATGGCTCATATGATCTACTTCTGAGAACTAAGCATTGTATGCAGAGATTTTGAGCCTATCTCCTTTCCTTCAGGTTTTGTGCCAACATTCCTATCTCTAAAACTAGCATTTAATTTATAGGAAAGCATAACCGATGGTATAGCAGCTAACTCTTTAAACATACTTGAAAGAGGATGCCACATGTGCTTTACTTTAGGGAATTAATCATTGAGTGCAGATATTTTGTGGTTATGTCCTTTCCTTCTGCTTTTTGTGCTAATATGCCTATCTCTAAAATTAGCTTTTATCCTATAGGTTATCAGAGCAGGGGGTATATCACCTAACTTTTTAACCCTACCTCAAAAGCATGGTATATGTGATATACTTCTGAGAACGAAGCATTGTGTCGAGAAATTTTGCATCTATCTCCTTTCCTTCAGTTTTTATGCTGAGATTCCTATCTCTAACACTACTAGTTAATATACAGGAAAGAATAACCGAGGGTATAGCAGCTAACCCTTTAAACCTAAATGAAACAACATTTCGCATATGATTCACTTCTGAGAACTAAGCATTGTGTGCAGAGATTTTGCAGCTATCTCCTTTACTTCAGTTTTTGTGCTAACATTCCTATCTCTAAAACTAGCATGTATACTATAGGAAAGCATTACCCGGGGTATAGCAGGTAACTCTTTAAACCGAAATGAAACAACATGGCACATATGATTTACTTCCAAAAACTAAGCATTGTGTGCAGAGATTTTGCAGCTCCCTCCTTTCCTTCAGTTTTTGTGCTAACATTCCTACCTCTAAAAATAGCATTTCCTATATAGGAAAGCATAACCGAGGGTATGGCAGCTAACTATTTAAACCTAAATGAAACAACATGGCACATATGATTTCTTCTGAGATCTAAGCATTGTGTGCAGATATTTTGCAGCTACCTCCTTTCCTTCAGTTTTAGTGCTAACATTCTTATCTGTAAAACTTGCATTTACTATATAGGAGAACATAACTGAGGTTATAGCAGCTAACTCTTTGAACCTAAATGAAACAAAATGGCACTTATGATTTACTTCTAAGAAATAAGCACTGTGTGCAGGGATTTTGCAGCTATCTCCTTTCTTTCAGTTTTTGTGCTATCATTCCCATCTCTAAAACTAGTATTTACTATATACGAAAGCATAACCGAGGGGATAGCAGCTAAGTCTTTAAACATACTTTAATGAGGATGTCACATGTGCTTTAACTTTCAGAACTAAGCTTTGAGTGCCGGAATTTTGTGGCTATCTCCTTTCCTTCTGGTTTTGTGGTAACATTTCTATCTTGAAAACTAGCATTTACACTATAGGAAAGCATAACCGGGAGTATAGCAGCTAACTCTTTAAACCTACCTGAGAAAGCATGGAACATATGATTTACTTCTGAGAAATAAGCATTGTGTGCAGGGATTTTGCAGCTATCTCCTTTCCTTCAGTTTTTGTGCTAACCTTTTATCTGTAAAACTTGCATTTACTATATAGGAGAACATAACCGAGGGTATAGGACCTAACTCTTTAAACCTTAATGAAACAACATGGCACATATGATTTACTTCTGAGAGGTAAGCATTGTGTGCAGAGATTTTGCAGCTATCTCCTTTACTTCAGTTTTTGTGCTTACATTCCTATATCTAAAAGTAGCATTTACACTATAGGAAAGCATAACCGTGGGTATAGCAGCTAACTCTTTAAAACTAAATGAAACAACATGGTACGTATGATTTACTTCTGAGAACTAAGCATTGTGTGCAAAGATTTTGCAGGTTTCTCCTTTCCTTCAGTTTTTGTGCTAACATTCCAATCCCTAAAACTAGCATTTCCTATATAGGAAAGCATAACCGAGGGTATGCCAGCTAACTCTTTAAACCTAAATGAAAAAACATGGCAGATATGATTTACTTCTGAGAAGTACTCAATTGGTGCAGAGATTTTGCAGCTATCTCCTATCCTTCAGTTTTTGTGCTAACATTCCTATCTCTAAAACCAGCATTTCCTATATAGGAAAGGATAAGTGATGGTATAGCAGCTAACTCTTTAAACCGACTTGAAAGAGGATGTCACATGTGCTTTACTTTAGGGAACTAAGCATTGAATGCAGAGATTTTGTGGCTATCTCTTTTCCTTCAGTTTTTGGCTAATTTTCCTATCTCTAAAACTAACGTTTACACTATAGGAAAACATAACCGGGGGTATAGCAGCTAACTCTTTAAACCTACCTGAAAAAGCATGGGACATGTGATTTACTTCTGAGATCTAAGCGTTGTGTCCAGAGATTTTGCAACTATCCCCTTTCCTTCAGTTTTTGGGCTAACATTCCTATCTCTAAAGCTAGCATTTCCTATATAGGAAAGCATAACTGAGGTATAGCAGTTAACTCTTTAAATCTAAATCAACCAACGTGGCACATATGATTTACTTCTGAGAAGTAAGCATTGTGTGCAGAGATTTTGAATCTATCTCCTCTCCTTTAGTTTTTGTGCTACCCTTCCTATCTCTAATACTAGCATTTCGTATATAGGAATGCATAGCGGAGGGTATAGCAGCTAACTCTTTAAACCTTCCTGAAACAGGATATCACACGTGCTTTACTTTAGGGAACTAAGCATTGAGTGCAGAGATTTTGTGGCTTTCTCCTTTCCTTCAGGTTTTGTGCTAACATTCCTATCTCTAAAGCTAGCATTTACACTTTAGGAAAGCTTAACAGGGCGTATATCAGCTAACTCTTTAAACCTACCTGGAAATGTACTGTACATATCATTTCCTTCTGAGAGATAAGCATTGTGTGCAGAGATTTTGCAGCTATCTCCTTTCCTTCAGTTTTCGGTCTAACATACCTATCCCTAAAACTAGCATTTCCCATATAGGAAAGCATAACCGAGGGTACACCAGCTAACTCTTTAAACATAAATGAAGCAACATGGAACATATGATTTCCTTCTGAGAACTAAGCATTGTGTGCAGACATTTTGCAGCTATCTCCTTTCCTTCAGTTTTTCTAACATCACTATCTCTAAAACAAGCATTTATTCTAAAGGAAAGCATAACCGAAGGTTTAGCAGCTATCTCCTTGAACCTAAATGAAACAATATGGCACATATGATTTACTTCTGAGAACTAAGCATTGAAGGCAGAGATTTTGCAGCTATCTCCTTCCTTCAGTTTTTGTGCTAACATTCTTATCCCTCAAACGAGCATTTACTATATAGGAAAGCTTAACCTAGGGTATAGTATCTAACTCTTTAAACCTAAATGAAACACCATGGCACATATGATTTACTTCTGAGAACTGAGCACTGTGTGCGGACATTTTGCAGGTATCTCCTTTCCTTCAGTTTACGTGGTAACATTCATATCTCTAAAACTAGCATTTACAATATACGAAAGCATAACCGAGGGTATAGCAGCTAACTCTTTAAACCTACTTGAAAGAGGATGTCACATGTGCTTTACTTTAGGGATTTAAGCTTTGAGTGCAGAGACTTTGTGGCTATGTCCATTCATTCAGTTTTTCTGCTAACATTCCAATCTATAAAACTAGCATTTACGCTATAGGAAAGCATAACGGGGGTATAGCAGCTAACTCTTTAAACCTACCTGAAACAGCATGGTACATATGAATTACTTCTGAGAACTGATCATTGTGTGCAGGAAATTTGCAGCTGTCTCCTTTCCTTCAGATTTTCTGCTAAAATTCCTAACTCTAAAACTAGCATTTCCTATATAGGAGAGCATGACCGAGTGTATAGCAGCTAACTCTTTAAACCTAAATGAAACAATATGGCACATATGATTTACTTCTGAGAACTAAGCATTATGTGCAGGGAATTTGCAGCTATCTCCTTTCCTTCAGTTTTAGTGCTAACATTCTTATCTGTAAAACTTGCATTTACTATATAGGAGAACATAACTGAGGGTATAGCAGGTAACTCCTTAAATCTAAATGAAACAACATGGCACATATGATTTACTTCTGAGAACCAAGCATGGTGTGCAGGGATTTTGCAGCTATCTCCTTTCCTTCAGTTTTTGTGCTATCATTCGATCTGTAAACCCAGTATTTCCTATATAGGAAAGCATAACCGACGGTGTAGCAGCTAACTCTTTAAATCTACTTGAAAGAGGATGTCACATGTGCTGTACCTTTGGGAACTAAGCTTTGAGTGCCTCAATTTTGTGGCTATCTCCTTTCCTTCAGGTTTTGTGCTATCATTCCTATTTCTAAAACTGGCATTTACACTATAGGAAAGCATAACCGGGGGTATAGCAGCTAACTCTTTAAACCTACCTGAAAAAGCATGGAACATATGATTTACTTCTGAGAACTAAGCATTTTGTGCAGAGATTTTGCAGCTATCTCCTTTCCTTCAGTTTTTGTGCTAACATTCCTATCTCTAAACTAACTTTTCCTATATAGGAAAGCATAACCGAGGGTATAGCAGCTAACTCTTTAAACCTAAATGAAACAAAGTGGCACATATGATTTACTTATGAGAACTAATCATTGTGTGCAGAGATTTTGCAGCTATCTCCTTTCCTTCAGTTTTATTGCTAACATTCTTATCTGTAAAACTTGCTTTTACTATATAGGATAACATAACCGAGGGTATAGCACCTAACTCTTTAAACCTAAATGAGACAACACGGCATATATGATTTACTTCTGAAATCTAATCAATTGGTACAGAGATTTTGCAGCTATCTCCTTTCCTTCAGTTTTTGTGCTCACATTCCTATCTCTAAAACCAGCATTTCCTATATAGGAAAGGATAACCGAAGGTAAAGGAGCTAATTCTTTAAACCTACTTGAAAGAGGATGTCACATATGCTTTACTTTAGGGAACTAAGCATTGAATGCAGAGATTTTGTGGCTATCTCTTTTCCTTCAGTTTTTGTGCTAACATTCCTATCTCTAAAACTAGCATTTACACTATAGGAAAGCATAACCGGGTGTATAGGAGCTAACTCTTTAAACCTACCTGAAAAAGCATGGTACATATGATTTACTCTTGAGATATAAGAATTGCGTGCAGTGATTTTGCAATTATCCCCTTTTCTTCAGTTTTTGGGCTAGCATTCCTATCTCTAAAGCTAGCAATTCCTATATAGGAAAGCATAACTGAGGTATAGAAGTTAACTCTTTAAACCTAAATAAAACAACATGGCACATATGATTTACTTCTGAGAAGTAAGCATTGTGTGCTGAGATTTTGAAGCTATCTCCTTTCCTTCAGTTTTTGTGCTATCATTCCTTTCTCTAAAACTAACATTTCGTATACAGGAAAGCATAACGGAGGGTATAGCAGCTAACTTTTTAAACCTACTTGAAACAGGATGTCACACGTGCTTTACTTTAGGGAACTAAGCATAGAGTGCAGAGATTTTGTGGCTTTCTCCTTTCCTTCAGGTTTTGTGCTAACATTGCTATCTCTAAAGCTAGCATTTACACTTTAGGAAAGCATAACAGGGGTTATAGCACCTAACTCTTTAAACCTACCTGGAAATGCACTGTACATATGATTTACTTCTGGCAAATAAGCATTGTGTGCAGAGATTTTGCAGCTATCTCCTTTCCTTCTGTTTTTGGTCTTACATTCCTATCCCTAAAACTAGAATTTCCCATATGGGAAAGCATAATCGAGGGTATACCAGCTAACTCTTTAAACATAAATGAAACAACATGGAACATATGATTTCCTTCTGAGAACCAAGCATTGTGTACAGACATTTTGCAGCTATCTCCTTTCCTTCAGTTTTTGTGTTAACATCACTATCTCTAAAACAAGCATTTTTTCTATAGGTAAGCATAACCGAAGGTATAGCAGCTAACTCTTTAAACCTAAGTGAAACAATATGGCACATATGATTTACTTCTGAGAACTAAGCATTGAAGGCAGATATTGCAACTATCTCCTTTCTTTCAGTTTTTGTGGTAACATTCCTTTCTCTAAATTTGGCGTTTACGAAATAGGAAAGCATAACCTAGGGTGTAGCAGCTAACTCTTTAAACCTAAATGAAACAACATGGCACATATGATTTATTTCTTAGAACTAAGCATTCTGTGCAGAGATTTTGCAGCTATCTCCTTTCCTTCAGTTTTTGTGCTCACATTCTTATCTCTAAAACTAGCATTTTCTATATAGGAAACCATAACCGAGTGTATAGCAGCTAACTCTTTAAACCTAAATGAAACATCATGTCACTTATGATTTAAGTCTGAGAATTAAGCATTGTGTGCAGAGATTTTACAGCTATCTCCTTTCCTTCAGTTTTTGTGCTCACATTCCTATCTCTAAAAGTAGCATTACATTATAGGAAATCATAACCGAGGGTATAGCAGCTAACTTTTTAAACATACTTGGAAGAGGATGTCTCATGTGCTTTACTGTAGGGAACTAAGCATTGTGTGCAGAGATTTTCCAGGTATATCCCTTCATTCTGTTTTTGTGCTGGCATTCTTATCTTTAAAACTAGCATTTACTATGTACAAAAGCATAACCGAGGGTATAGCAGCTAACACTTTAAACCTAAATGAAACAACATTTCGCATATGATACACTTCTGAGAACTAAGCATTGTGTGCAAAGATTTTGCAGATCTCTGCTTTCCCTCAGGCTTTGTGGCAACATTCCTATCTCTAAACCTGGCGTTTACTAAATAGGAAAGCATAAACGAGGGTGTAGCAGCTAATTCTTTAAACGTAAATGAAACAACATGGCACATATGATTTACTTCTGAGATCTAAGCATTGTGTGCAGAGATTTTACACCTATCTCCTTTCCTTCAGCTTTTGTGCTATCATTCGTATCTCTAAAACTAGCACTTACTATATAGGAAAGCATAACCGAGGGCATAGCACCAAACTCTTTAAACATACTTGAAAGAGGATGTCACATGTGCTTTACTTTAGGGAACTAAGCATTGAGCGCAGTGATTTTGTGGCTTTCTCCTTTCCTTCAGTTTTTCTGCTAATATGCCTATCTCTAAAACTACCTTTAAACTATAGTAAAGCATAAACGGGGTATAGCAGCTAACTCTTTAAAATTAAATGGAACAACTTGGCACATATGATTTACTTCTGAGAATTAAGCATTGTGTGCAGAGATTTTGCACCTATTTCCTTTCCTTCAGTTGTTGTGCTAACATTCCTATTTCTAAAACTAGCATTTACTATATACGCAAGCATAACAGAGGGTATAGCAGCTAACTCTTTAAACCTAAATGAAAGAACATGGCACATATGATCTACTTCTGAGAACTAAGCATGGTGTGCAGAGATTTTGCAGATATCCCCTTTCCTTCAGTTTTGTGCTAAAGTTCCTATCACTAAAACTTGCATTTACTCTATAGGAGAGCATAACCGAGGGTATAGCATATAACTCTTTAAACCTACTTGAAAGAGGATGTCACATGTGATTTAATTTAGGGAACTTATAATTGTGTGCAGACATTTTGCAGCTATCTTCTTTCCTTCTGTTTTTGTGCTAACATTCCTATCTCTAAAACTAGCGTTTATTAAAGAGGAAAGCATTACCGAGGGTATAGCAACTAACTCCTTAAACATACTTGAAAGAGGATGTCACATGTGGTTTAATTTAGGGAACTAAGCAATGAGTGCTGAGATTTTGTGCCTTTCTCCTTTCCATCAGTTGTTGTGCTAACATTCCTATCTCTAAAACTAGCCCTTACACTGTAGGAAAGCATAACAGGGTATAGCAGGTAACTCTTTAAACATAAATGAAACAACATGGTACATATGTTTTAATTCTGAGAACTAAGCATTGTGTGCATAGAGTTTGCAGCTATCTCGGTTCCTTCAGTTTTTGTGCTAACATTCCTATCTCTAAAACTAGCATTTACTATATAGGAATGCGTAACGGAGGGTATAGCAGCTAACTCTTTAAACCTACTTGAAAGAGTTTGTCACATATGCTTCACTTTAGGGAATTAAGCATTGAGTGCAGAGATTTTGTGGCTATCTCCTTTCCTTCATTTTTTGTGCTAATATGACTATCTCTAAAGGAGTATTTACAGTATCGGAAACCATTACCGTGGGTATGGCAGCTAACTCTTTAAACCTATCTGAAAAAGTTTGGTACATATGATTTACTTCTGAGAACCAAGCATTGTGTGCAGAGATTTTGCAGCTATCTCCTTTCCTTCAGTTTTTGTGCTAACATTCCTCTCTCTAAAACTAGCGTTTACTATCTAGGAAAGCTTAACCGAGGGTATAGCAGCTAACTCTTTAAACCTAAACGAAACTACAAGGCACATATGATTTTCTTCTGAGAACTATGCATTGTGTGCAGAGATTTTACAGCTCTCTCCTTCCCTTCAGTTTTTCTGCTAACATTCCTGTATCTAAAACTAGCACTTACTATATGGGAAAGCATAACCGAGGGTGTAGCAGCTAACTATTTAAACCTACTTGAAAGAGGATGTCACATGTGCTTTACTTTAGGGAACTAAGCATTGAGTGCAGAGTATTTGTGTCTATCTACTTTACTTCAGTTTTTGTGCTTACATTCCCATTTTTAATACTTGCATTTCCACTATAGGAAAGCATAAGAGGGGGTATAGCAGCTAACATTTTAAACCAACCTGAAAAAGCATGGTACATATGATTTACTTCTGAAAAGTAAGCACTGTGTGCAGAGATTTTGCAGGTATCTCCTTTCCTTCAGTTTTTGTGCTAACATTCCTATCTCTAAAACTAGCATTTACTATATAGGAAAACATAACCGTGGGTATGGCAGCTAACACTTTAGACTTACTTGAAAGACGATGTCATTTGTGCTTTACTTTATGGAAATAACCATTGAGTGCAGAGATATTGTGGCTATCTCCTTTCCTTCACATTTTGTGCTAACGTTCCTATCTATAAACCTTGCATTTCCACTATAGGAAAGCATAACCGTGGGTATAGCAGCTACCTCTTTAAACCTAAGTGAAAAAGCATGGTACATATGATTTACTTTGAGAACTAAGCATTGTGTGCAGAGATTTGGCAGCTATCTCCTTTCCTACAGTTTTCGTGCTAACAATCCTATCTCTAAAACTAGCTTTTACTATATAGGAAAGCATAACCGAGGGTATAGCAGCTAACTCTTTAAAACTACCTGAAAAAGCATGGCACATATGATTTACTTCTGAGAACTAAGCATTGTGTGCAGAGATTTTGCAGCAATCTCCTCTCCCTCAGTTTTTATGCTAACATTCATATCTCTAAAAACTACCATTTACTATATAAAAAAGCATAACTGAGGGTATAGGAGGCAACTCTTTAAACCTAAATGAAACAACATGGCACATATGATTTACTGCTTAGAACTAAGCATTGTGTGCAGAGATTTTGCAAATATCTCCTTTCCTTCCGTTTATGTACTAAAATTCCTATCTCTAAAGCTAGCATTTAATATAATGGAAAACATAACCGAGGGTATAACAGCTAACTCTTTAAACCTACTTGAAAGAGGATGTGACATGTGCTTTAATTTAGGGAACAAAGCTTTGAGTGCAGAGATTGTGTGGCTATCTCCTTTCCTTCAGTTTTTGTGCTAATATGGATATCTCTAACTCTAGCATTTACAACATAGGAAAGCATAACGGCGGGTATAGCAGCTAACTCTTTAATCCGAAATGAACCAACATAGCACATAAGATTTACTTCTGAGAAATAAACATTCTGTGCAGAGATTTTACAGCTAACTACTTTCCTTCTGTTTTTGTGCTAACATTAACATCTCTAAAACTTGCATTTCTTATATAAGAAAGCATAACCGAGGGTATAGCAGCTAACTCTTTCAACCTAAAAGAAACAACATGGCACATATGATTTACTTCTGAGAACTAAACATTGTGTATAGAGATTTTACAGCTATCTCCTTTCCTTCAGATTTTGTACTAACATTCCTATATCTAAAACTAGCATATAAACTATAGGGAAGCATAACCATGGTTATAGCAGCTAACACTTTAAGCCCACATGAAAAAGCATGGTACATATGATTTACTTCTGAGAACTAAGCATTGTGTGCAGAAATTTTGCAGCTATCTTCTTTCCTTCAGTTTTTTTGCTATCATTTTTATCTGTAAAAGAAGCATTTCCTATATAGGAAAGCATATCCGAGGGTATAGCCGCGAACTCTTTAAAACTAAATGAAACAACATGTCACATATGATGTACTTCTGAGAACTAAACATTGTGTGCATGGATTTTGCAGCTATCTCCTTTCCTTCAGTTTTTGTAGTAACATTCATATCTCTAAAACTAGCATTTCCTATATAGGTAAGCATAACCAAGGGTATAGCACCTAACTCTTTAAACCTAAATGAAACAACGGTATAAATGATTTACTTCTGAGAACTAAACATTGTGTGCAGAGATTTTGCAGCTATCTATTTTTCTTCAGTTTTTGTGCCAACATTCCAATCTCGAAAACTAGCATTTACACTATAGGGAAGCATAACCGGGGGTATAGCAGCTAACTCAACCTACCTCAAAAACCATGGTACTTATGATTTACTTCTGAGAACTAATTATTGTGGGCAGAGATTCCGCAGCTATCTCCTTTCCTTCAGTTTTTGTGCTAACATTAATATCTATAAAACTAGCATTTCCTTTATGGGAAAGCATAACCGAGGGTATAGCAGGTAACTCTTTAAACCTAAATGAAACAACACGGCACATATGATTTACTTCTGAGAACTAAACATTGTTTCCAGAGATTTTGCAGCTATCTCTTTTCCTTCAGTTTTTTGCTAACATTCCTATCTCTAAAACTAGCATTTATTCTATAAGAAAACATAACCAGGTGTATAGCAGCTAACTCTTTAAACCTACCTGAAAAAGCATGGTACATATAATTTAATCCTGAGAACTAAGCATTGTGTGCAGAGATTTTGCAGCTATCTTCATTCCTTCAGTATTTGTGCTAACATTCCTATTTGTAAAAAAACATTTCCTATATAGGAAAGCATAACCGAGGGTATAGCTGCTAACTCTTTAAACCTAAATGAAACAACAAGCCCATATGATTTACTTCTGAGAACTAAACATTGTGTGCAGAGATTTTGTAGTTATCTCCTTTCCTTCAGTTTTTCTGCTAACATTCCTATCTGTAAAACTAACATTTCCTATTTGGGAAAGCATAACCGGGGGTATAGCAGCTAACTCTACAAACCCACCTGAGAAAGTATCGTACATATGATTTACTTCTGAGAACTAAGCATTGTGTGGAGAGATTTTGCAGCTATCTTCCTTCCTTTAGGTTTTGTGCTAAGGTTCCTACCTCTAAAACTAGAATTTACACTACAGGAAAGATTAACCAGGGGTATAGCAGCTAACACTTTAAACCTACCTGAAAAGGCATGGTACATATGATTTTCTTCTGAGAACTAAGCATTGTGTGCAGAGATTTTGCAGCTATCATCTTTCCTTCAGTTTTTGTGCTAACATTCCTATTTGTAAAACAAGTATTTCCTATATAGGAAAGCATAACCGAGGGTATAACCGCTAAATCCTTAAACCTAAATGAAAGAACATTGCACATATGATTTACTTCTGAGATCTAAGCATTGTGTGCAGATATTTTGCAGCTATCTCCTTTCCTTCAGTGTTTGTACTAACATTCATAACACTAAAACTGTCATTTCCTATATAGGAGAGCATAACCAAGGGTTAAGCAGCTAACTCTTTAAACCTAAAGGAAACAACATGGCACATATGATTTGCTTCTGACAACTAAGTGTCGTGTACAGAGATTTTGCAGCTATCTCCTTTCCTTCAGTTTTTGTGCTAACATTCATATCTGTAAAGCTAGCATTTCCTATATAGGAAACATAACCGTGGGTATAGCAGCTAACTCTTTAAACCTACCTCAAAAGCATGGTACATATGGTTTACTTCTGATAACTAAGCATTGTGGGCAGAGGTTTTGCACCTATCTCCTTTATTTCAGTTTTTATGCTAACATTCATATCTCTAAAAGTACCATTTCCTATATAGGAAAGCATAACTGAGGGTTTAGCAGCTAACTCTATAAACCTAAGTGAAACAACATGGCACATATAATTTACTTCTGAGAACTAACCATTGTGTGCAGATATTTTGCAGCTATCTCTTTTCCTTCAGTTTTTGTGCTAACATTCCTTTCTCTAAAACTAGCATTTACACTATAGGGAAGAATAACCGCAGGTATCGCAGCTAACTCTTTAACCCTAAATGAAGCAACATGGCACATATGATTTACTCCGGAGAAATAAACACTGTGTGCAGAGATTTTGCAGCTATTTCCTTTCCTTCAGTTTTCGTTCTAACATTCCTATCTCTAAAACTAGCATTTCCTAAATAGGAAAGCATAACCGGGGGTATAGCAGCTAACTCTTTAAACCTACCTAAAAAAGTATGGTTCCTATGATTTACTTCTGTGAAGTAAGCATTGTGTGCTGAGATTTTGCAGCTATATCCTTTCCTTCAGTTTTTATGCTAACATACATATCTCCAAATCTAGCATTTCCTATATTGGAAAGCATAACCTACGGTATAGCAGCTAACTTTTTAAACCTAAATGAAACAACATCGCACATATGATTTACTTCTGAGAACTAAACATTCTGTGCAGAGATTTTGCAGCTATCTCTTTTCCTTCAGTTTTTCTGCTAACATTCCTATCTCTAAAATTGGCATTTATACTATAGGAATGCATGACCGGGGGTATAGCAACTAACTCGTTAAACCTACCTGTAAAAGCATGGTCAATATGATTTACTTCTGAGAACTAAGCATTGTATGCAGAGATTTTGCAGCTATCTTCTTTCCTTCAATTTTTTGTGCTAACATTCATATATCTAAAACTAGCATTTACACTACAGGAAAGCATAACCAGGGGTATAGCAGCTAACACTTTAAACCAACCTGAAAAAGTATGGTACATATGATTTACATGAGAAGTAAGCATTGTGTGCAGAGATATTGCAGCTATCTTCTTTCCTTCGATTTTTGTGCTAACATTCCTATCTGTAAAACTATCATTACCTACTGGAAAGCATAACCGGGTGTATAGCAGCTAACTCTTTAAACCTACCTGAAAAAGCATGGTACATATAATTTACTTCTGAGAACTAAGCATTGTGTACAGAGATTTTGCAGCTGACTTCTTTCCTTCATTTTTAGTGCTAACATTCCTACTTGTAAAACAAGCATTTCCTATAGAGAAAACATTAACCGAGGGTACCGCTGCTAACTATTTATACCAAAATGAAACAACATGGCACCTGTGATTTACTTCTGAGAACTAAGCATTGTGCGCAGAGATTTTGCAGCTATCTCCTTTACTTCAGTTTTTATGCAAACATTCATATCTCTAAAACTAGCATTTCCTATATACGAAAGAATAAATGAGGGTATAGCAGCTAACTCTTTAAACCTAAATGAAACAACATGGCACATATGCTTTATTTCTGAGAACTAAGCATTGCGTGCAGAGATTTTGCAGCTATCTCCTTTACTTCAGTTTTTGTGCTAAAGTTCATATCTCTAAAACTAGCATTTCCTATATAGGAAAGAATAACCGGAGGTTTAGCAGCTAACTCTTACACCTACCTCAAAAAGCATGGTACATATGATTTACTTGTGAAAACTGAGCATTGTGGGCAGAGATTTTGCAGCTATCTCCTTTCCTTCAGTTTTTGTGCTAGCATTCATATCTCTAAAACTAGCATTTCCTAAAAGGAAAGCATAACCGGAGGTATAGAAGCTAACTCTTTCAACCTAAATGAAACAAATTGGCACATAAGATTTACTTCTGGGAACTAAACATTGTGTGCAGAGATTTTGCAGCTATTTCTTTTCCTTCAGTTTTTGTGCTAACATTCCTATCTCTAAAACTAGCATTTATACTATAGGAAAGCATAACCGGGGGTATAGCAGCTAACTCATTAAACCTACCTGAAAAAACATAGTACATACGATTTACTTCTGAGAACTATGCATTGTGTGCAGAGATTTTGCAGCTTTCTCTTTTCCTTCAGTTTTTGTCCTAACATTCCTATCTCTAAAACTAGCATTTCCTAAAAGGAATGCATAACCGGGGATATAGCAGCTAACTCTTTAAACCTACCTGAAAAAGCATGGTACATATGATTTAGCTCTGAGAACTAAGCATTATCTGCAGAGATTTTGCAGGTATCTTCTTACCTTCAGTTTTTCTGCTATCATCCCTATCTGTAAAACTACCATTTCTTTATAGGAAAGCATAAGCGAGGGTATAGCTGCAAACTCGTTAAACCTACTTGAAAAAGGATGGTACATATGATTTACTTCTGAGAACTAAGCATTGTGTGCAGAGATTTGGCAGCTATCTTCGTTCCTTCAGTTTTTGTGCTAACACTCATATCTGTAAAACAAGCATTTCCTTTATAGGAAGGCATAACCGAGGGTATAGCCACTAACTCTCTATACCTGAATGAAACAACATGGCACATATGATTTACTTCTGAGAACTAAGCATTGTGTTCAGAGATTTTGCAGCTATCTTCTTTCCTTCAGTTTTTGTGCTATTATTCATATCTCTAAAAGTAGCATTTCCTATATAGGAAACCATAACCGAGGGTATAGCAGCTAACTCTTTAAATCTAAATGAAAGAACATGGCACATATGATTTAGTTCTGAGAACCAAACATTGTGTGCAGGGATTTTGCAGCTATCTCTTTTCCTTCAGTTTTTATGCTAACATTCCTATCTGTAAAACTAGCATTTACTCTCTTGGAAAACATAACCGGAGGTATAGCAGCTAACTCTTTAAACGTACCTGAAAAATCATGGTACATATGATTTACTTCTGAAAACTAAGCATTGTGTGCAGAGATTTTGAAGCTATCTTCTTTCCTTCAGTTTTTGTGCTAACATTCCTATCTGTAAAACAAGCTTTTCCTCTATAGGAAAGCATAACCGAGAATATAGCCGCTAACTCTTTAAAGCTAAATGAAACAACATTGCACATGTGATTTACATCTTAGAACTAAGCATTGTGTGCAGAGATTTTGCAGCTATCTCCTTTCGGTCAGTTTTGGTACTAACATTCATATTTCTAAAACTAGCATTTCCTATATAGGAAAGCAAAACCGGGGGTATAGCAGCTAACTCCTTAAACCTACCTGAATAAGCATGGAACATATGATTTACTTCTGAGAACTAAGCATTTTGTGTAGAGATTTTGCAGGTATCTTCTTTCCTTCAGTGTTTGTGCTAACATTCCTATCTCTAAAACTAGCTTTTACACTATAAGAAAGCATAATCGAGGTATAGCAGCTAACTCTTTAAACCTACCTGAAAAACCATTGTACATATGATTTACTTTTGAGAACTAAACACTGTGTGCAGAGATTTTCAGCTATCTCTTTTCTTCAGTTTTGTGCTAATATTCTCGTCTCTAAAACGAGCATTTATACTATAGGAAAGCATAACCGCGGGTATAGCAGCTAACTCTTCCAACCTACCTGAAAAACCATCGTACATATGATTTACTTCTGAGAATTAAGCATTGTGTCCCGAGATTTTCCAGCTATCTCCTTTCATTCAGTTTTTGTGCTGACATTCGTAATCTAAAACTAGCATTTACACTACAGGAAAGCATAACCGGGGGTATAGCAGCTAACACTTTAAACCTACCTGAAAAAGCATGGTACATATGATTTACTTCTGAGAACTAAGAATTGTGTGCAGAGATTTCGCAGCTATCTCCTTTCCTTCAGTGTTTGTGCTAACATTATTATCTGTAAAACTAGCATTTCCTATATAGGAAAGCATAACCGGGGGTATAGCAGCTAACTCTTTAAACCTACCTGACAAAGCATGGTACATTTGATTTACTTCTTAGAACTAAGCATTGTGTGCAGAGATTTTGCAGCTATCTTCTTTCCTTTAGTTTTTGTGCTAACATTCCTATCTGTAAAACCTGAATTTCCTATATAGGACAGCATAACCGAGGGTATAGCGGCTAACTCTTTAAACCTAAATGAAACAACATGGCACTTATGATTTACTTCTGAGACCTAAACATTTTGTGCAGAGATTTCACAGCTCTCTATTTTCCTTCAGTTTTTGGGCTAACATTCCTCTCTCTAAAACTAGCATTTACACTATAGGAAAGCATAACCGGGGGTATAGCAGCTAACTCTTTCTACCTACCCGAAAAACCAGTGTACATATGATTTATTTCTGAGAACTAAGCATTGTGTGCAGAGTTTTTGCAGCTATCTTCTTTCCTTCATTTTTTGTGCTAACTTTCCTATCTCTAAAACTAGCATTTACCCTACAGGAAAGCATAACCGGGGGTATAGCAGCTAACTCTTAAAACTACTTGAAAAAGCATGGTACATATGATTTACTTCTGAGAACTTAGCATTGTGTGCAGAGATTTTGCAGCTGTCTTCTTTCCTTCAGTTTTTGTGCTAAAATTCCTCTCTGTAAAACTAGCATTTCCTATATAGGAGAGAATAACCGAGAGTATAGCAGCTAACTCTTTAAACCAAAATGAAACAACATTGCATATGTTATTTACTTCTGAGAACTAAGCATTGTGTGCAGAGATTTTGCAGTTATCTCCTTTACTTCAGTTTTTATGCTAACATTCATATCTCTAAAACTAGCATTTCCTATATAGGAAAGCATAACTGAGTGTATAGCAGTTAACTCTTTAAACCTAAATGAAACATCATGGCACGTATGATTTACTTCTTAGAACTAAACATTGTGTGCAGAGATTTTGCAGCTACCTCTTTTCCTTCAGTTTTTGTGCTAACATTCCTATCTCTAAAACTAACATTTACACTATAGGGAAGTATAACCGGGGGAATAGGAGCTAACTCTTTAAACCTACCTGAAAAACCATGGCACATATGATTTACTACTTAGAATTAAAAATGCGTGCAGAGATTTTGCAGCTACCTCTTTTCCTTTAGTTTTTGTGCATACATTCCTATCTCTAAAACTAACATTTACACTATAGGGAAGAATAACCGGGGTTATAGCAGCTAACCCTTTAAACCTACATGAAAAAGCATGGTACATAAGATTTACTTCTGAGAACTAAGCATTGAGTGCAGACATTTTGCATCTCTCTCCTTTCCTTCAGTTTTTGTGCTACCATTCATAATGCTAAAACTAGGATTTCTTATATAGGAAAGCATAACTGGGGGTATAGGAGCTAACTGTATAAAACTACCTGAAAAAGCATGGTACATACGATTTATATCTGACAACTAAGCATTATGTGCAGAGATTTTGCAGTTATCCTCTTTCCTTCATTTCCTATAAAGGAAAGCAAAACCGAGCGTATCGCCGCTAACACTTTAACCCTAAATGAAAAAACAATGCACAAATGATTTACTTCTAGAACTAAGCATTGTGTGCAGAGATATTGCAGCTATCTCCTTTCCTTCAGTTTTTGTGCTAACATTCATATCTCTAAAATTAGCATTTAATATATAGGAAAGCATAACCGAGGGTATAGCAGCTAACTCTTTAAAACTAAATGAAACAACCTGGCACATATGATTTACTTCTGAGAACTGAACATCGAGTGCAGAGATTTTGCAGCTCTCGCCTTTCCTTCAGTTTTTGTGCTACCATTCATAATGCTAAAACTAGAATTTCTTATATAGGAAAGCATAACTGGGGGTATAGGAGATAACTCTTTAAAACTACCTGAAAAACCATGGTACATACGATTTGCATCTGAGAACTAAGCATTGTGTGCAGAGATTTTGCAGCTATCTTCTTTCCTTCAGTTTTTGTGCTAACATTCCTATTTGTAAAACAAGCATTTCCTATATCGGAAAGCATAACCTAGGGTATAGCAGCTAACGCTTTCAACCTAAATGAAACAACATGGCACATATGATTTACTTCTGAGAACTAAGCATTGTGTGCAGACATTTTGCAGGTATCTCCTTTCCTTCAGTTTTTATGGTAACATTCATATCTCTAAAACTAGCCTTCCGTATATAGGAAAGCATAACCGAGGGTATAGCAGCTAACTCTTTAAAGGTAAATGAAACCACATGGTACATATGATTTCCTTCTGAGAACTAAAAAGTGTGTGCAGAGATTTTGCAGCTATCTCTTTTCCTTCAGTTTTAGTGCTAACATTCCAATTTCTCTAAAACTAGGATTTATACTATACTAAAGCATAACCGGGGTTATAGCAGCTATCTCGTTATACCTACCTGAAAAAGAATGCTCCGTATGATTTACATCAGAGAACTAAGCATTGTGTGCAGAGATTTTTCAGCTATCATCTTCCTGCCATTTTTGTGCTAACATTCGTATTTGTAAAACTAGCATTTCCTGTATAGGAAAGCATAACCGAGGGTATAGCCGCTAACTCTTCAAACCTAAATGAAACAACATGGCACATATGATTTACTTCTGAGAACTAAACATTGAGTGCAGAGATTTTGCAGCTATTTCCTTTCCTTCAGTATTTGTGCTAACATTCACATCCCTAAAATGAGAATTTCCTAGATAGTAAAGGATAACCAGGGGTATAGCAGCTACCTCTTTAAACCTACCTCAAAAAGCATTGTACATATGATTTACTTCTGAGAACTAATCATTGTGTGCAGAGATTTTGCAGCTATCTTCTTTCCTTCAGATTTTGTGCTAACATTCAAATCTGTGAAACTTGCATTTCCTATATAGGAAAGCATAACCGAGGGTATATCAGCTAACTCTTTAAACCTAAATGAAACAACATGGCACATATGATTTGCTTCTGAGAACTATACATTATGTGCAGAGACTTTGCAGCTTTCTCCATTCCTTCAGTTTTTGTGCTAACATTCTTATCTCTAAAACTAGCATTTCCTATATAGGAAAGCATAACCGGGCTTATAGCAGCTAACTCCTTAAACCTACCTGAAAAAGCATGGTACATATGATTTACTTCTGAGGACTAAGCATTGTGGGCAGAGATTTTGCAGCTATCTCTTTTCCTTCAGTTTTTGTGCCAACATTCCTATCTCTAAAACTAACATTTACACTATAGGAAAGCATAACCGGGGATATAGAAGCTTACTCTTTAAACCTACCTGAAAAACCGTGGTACATATGATATACTTCTGAGAAGTAAGCATTCTGTGCAGAGATTTTGCAGCTATCTACTTTCCTTCAGTTTTTGTGCTAAAATTCCTATCTTTAACACTAGCATTTCCTATATAGGAAAGGATAACCGAAGGTATGGCCGCTAACTCTTTGAACCTAAATGAAACAACATGGCACATATGATTTACTTCTCAGAACTAAGCATTGTGTGCAGAGATTCTGCAGCTATCTCCTTTCCTTCAGGTTTGTGGTAACATTCATATCTCTAAAACTAGCATTTGCCCCTGATACTAATGACTATGCTTGTGAGCTGATAAACCCAAAATAATAACAAGGCCTAGAGCAACTTTGTGCCTGGGAATTTCCTTCTGTCAGCCTTCATGTTACTCAAATGTGGCCAGTCTCGAAGCCAAACTCAGCATGTAAATGCAATGCCTTCCCCCCAGCGTGGGACATGACACCCGGGGATGAGCCTCCCTGGCAACGAGGGACCACTATCAACTACCAACTGATGATGCAACTGGAAAATGACCTTATACGGAAGGTTCAATGCGGCTCAGCAGAATATCCTGTCTACATAAAATACCATGACTTTAAAATGCTGTTTGACCTAAAGTAAGGGGGAAATGGAAAGGAGAAATGAGTTTATATGGCTACGAGTTTCTAAAAAAGAGTCTGGAGGCTGGCAGAAGGTTTGCCCTCATGCACAACTGAGCAGAGTCAGAGAGACAGATAAAGCAGATACAACCCCCAGATATTGGTTCCTTTGAGGGCTAAAGAGACCCATGGGAGTTATGGTCATGGCCGATGGGGTTAACTACCAGGGCAGATGGCCCCTCTTTGGAAATGGTGTTTATGTGTGATGAATCTGGACTCAGATGGGATCTCCCTTCATAAGACTTTCATGCTAATGTGCTGGAGGTGCAGTTAATGTTGGGGTTTAAGATATATTTAGGGGATTTGAATCTCTGGACTGACAATGTGATAGCCAGATCCTGAGCCTCAACAGACTCCAGCACCTACAATCTGATTTATTGGACTTACCACACTCAGCTAAGATGGAGGTGAAGAAGGACAACCACCACACCATGGAGCCTAGAGTGATTACAACTGAAAATGGGAGGATTGCATCCAGCATCCAGGTGGAATCTGAGCCTCCTCTTGACATAAAGGTGCAATGGACACAACCAATCCAGTGTCCACATAGAAGAGGTGGCATTGGATTGGGAAAAGTGGACATAATGGACAAAGGGTATGGGGAAAGGCAGGAAGAGATGAGAGGTGGAGGCGTCTTCGGGACATGGAGCTGCCCTGGATGGTGCTTCAGAGGTAATCACCGGACATTGTAAATCCTCACAGGGCCTACATGATGGAATAGAGGAGAGTATAGGCCATGATGTGAACCAATGTATATGAGGTGCAGAGGTGCCCAAAGATGTACTTACCAAATCCAATGGATGTGTCATGATGATGGGAACGAGTGTTGTTGGGGGGGGGGGGAGACGGGGGGGTGGGGGGGTGGCGTTGAATGGGACCTCACATATATATTTTTAATGTAATATTATTACAAAGTCAATAAAAAATAAAAAAATTAAAAAAAATAAAAAAATAAAAAATAAAAATAAAAAAAAAATAAAACTAGCATTTCCTATATAGGAAAGCATAACAGAGGGTATAGCAGCTAACTCTTTAAACCTAAATGAAACAACGTGGCACATATAACTTACTTCTGAGAACTAAACATTGCGTGCAAAGATTTTGCAGCTATCCCTTTTCCTTCAGTTTTTGTGCTAACATTCCTATCAGTAAAACTAGCATTTCCAATATAGGAAAGCATAATCGAGGGTATGGAAGCTAACTCTTTAAACCTAAATGAAACAACATGGCACATATTATTTACTTCTAAGAACTAAGCATTGTGTGCAGATATTTTGCAGCTATCTCTTTTCCTTCAGTTTTTGTGCTAACATTCCTTTCTGTAAAACTAGTATTTGTACTCTAGGAAAGCATAACCGGGGTTATAGCAGCTAACTCTTTAAACCTACCTGAAAAACCATGGTACTTATGATTTACTTCTGAGAACTAAGCATTGTGTGCAGAGATTTTGCAGCTGTCTCCTTTCCTTCAGTTTTTGTGCTAACATTCCAATCTCTAATACTAGAATTTCTTACATAGTAAAGCAAAAACGAGGACATAGCAGCTAACTCTTTAAACTTACTTGAAAAAGGATGGTACATATGATTTACTTCTGAGAACTAAACATTGTGTGCAGAGATTTGGCAGCTATCTCCTTTCCTTCAGTTTTTGTGCTAACATTCATATCTCTAAAACTTGCATTTCATATATAGGAAAGCATAACCGGGGGAATAGCAGCTAACTCTTTAAACCTACTTGAAAAAGCATGCTACATATGATTTACTTCTGAGAACTAAGCATTGAGTGTAGATATTTTGGAGCTCTCTCCTTTCCATCAGTTTTTGTGCTAACATTCATATTTCTAAAACTAGCATTTCCTATATAGGAAGGTATAATCAAGGGTATAGCAGCTAACTCTTTAAACCTAAATGAAACAACATGACACAGATGATTTACTTCTGAGAACTAAACATTGTGTGCAGAGATTTTGCAGCTACCTCCTTTCCTTCAGTTTTTTTGCTAGTATTCATATCTCTAAAATGAGCATTTCCTATATAGGAAAGCATAACCGGGGGTATAGCATCTAACTCTTTAAAATTACCTGAAAAAGCATGGTACATACGATTTCCTTCTGTGAACTATGCATTGTGTGCAGAGATTTTCCAGGTATCTTCTTTCCTTCAGTTTTTCTGGTAACATTCCAGCTGTAAAACTAGCATTTCCTACATAGAAAGCATAAACGAGGGTATCGCCGCTAAGTCTTTAAAGCTAAATGAAACAACAATGCACATATGATTTACTACTGAGAACTAAGCATTGTTTGCACAGATTTTGCAGCTATCTCCTTTCCTTCAGTTTTTGTGCTAACATTCCTTTCTCTAAAACAAGCACATATACTATACGAAAGCATAACCAGGGGTATAGGAGCTAATTCTTTAAACCTACCTGAAAAAGCATGGTACATACGATTTACTTTTGAGAACTAAGCATTGTTTGCAGAGACTATGCAGCTATCTTCTTTCCTTCAGTTTTTGTGCTAACATTCATATTTGTAAAACTAGAACTTCCTGTAAAGGAAAGCATAACCGAGGGTATAGCCGCTAACTCTTTAAACCTAAATGAAACAACATGGCACATATCAATTACTTCTGAGAACTAAGCGTTCTGTGCAGGGATTTTGCAGCTGTCTTCTTTCCCACAGTTTTTGAGCTAACATTTCTTTCTCTAAAACTTGCATTTATCCTATAGGAAAGCATAACCGGGGGTATAGCAGCTAACTCTTTAAACCTACTTGAAAAAGGATGGTACATATGATTTACTTCTGAGAACTAAGCATTGAGTGTAGAGATTTTGCAGCTATCTCCTTTCCTTCAGTTTTTGTGCTAACTTTCATATCTCTAAAACTAGGATTTCCTACATAGGAAAGCATAACAGAGGGTATAGCAGCTAACTCTGAAAACATAACTGAAACAAATTGGCACATATGATTTACTTCTCAGAACTAAAAATTCTGTGCAGAGATTTTGCAGCTATCTCTTTTCCTTCAGTTTTTCTGCTAACATTCGTATCTGTAAAACTAGCATTTACTCTCTTGGAAAACATAACCGGAGGTATAGCAGCTAACTCTTTAAACGTACCTGAAAAATCATGGTACATATGATTTACTTCTGAAAACTAAGCATTGTGTGCAGAGATTTTGAAGCTATCTTCTTTCCTTCAGTTTTTGTGCTAACATTCCTATCTGTAAAACAAGCATTTCCTCTATAGGAAAGCATAACCGAGAATATAGCCGCTAACTCTTTAAAGCTAAATGAAACAACATTGCACATGTGATTTACATCTTAGAACTAAGCATTGTGTGCAGAGATTTTGCAGCTATCTCCTTTCGGTCAGTTTTGGTACTAACATTCATATTTCTAAAACTAGCATTTCCTATATAGGAAAGCAAAACCGGGGGTATAGCAGCTAACTCCTTAAACCTACCTGAATAAGCATGGAACATATGATTTACTTCTGAGAACTAAGCATTTTGTGTAGAGATTTTGCAGGTATCTTCTTTCCTTCAGTGTTTGTGCTAACATTCCTATCTCTAAAACTAGAATTTACACTACAGGAAAGCCTAACCGGGGTATAGCAGCTAACTCTTTAAACCTACCTGAAAAACCATGGTACATATAATTTACTTCTGAGATATAAGCATTGTGTGCAGAGATTTTGCAGCTATCTTCTTTCCTTCAGTTTTTGTTCTAACATATCTATCTGTAAAATTAGCATTTCCTATATAGGGAATCATAACCGAGGGTAAAGCCGCTAACTCTTTAAACCTAAATGAAACAACAATGCACATATGATTTACTTCTGAGAACTAAGCATTATGTGCAGAGAATTTGGAGCTATCTCCTTTCCTTCAGTTTTTATGCTAACATTCATATCTCTAAAAATTGCATTTCCTATATAGGAAAGCATAACAGAGGGTATAGCCGCTAACTCTTTGAACCTCAATGAAACAACATGGCACATATGATTTACGTCTGGGAACTAAGCAATGTGTGCAGAGATTTTGCAGCTATCTCCTTTCCTTCAGTTTTTGAGCTAACATTCATATTTATAAAACTAGAATTTCCTATATAGGAAAGCATAACCGAGGGTATAGGAGCTAACTCTTTAAACATACCTGAAAAAGCATGGTACATGCGAATTACTTCTGAGAACTATGCAGTGTGTTTAGAGATTTTGCATCTATCTTCTTTCCTTCAGTTTTTGTGCTAACATTCATACCACTAAAACTAGCATTTCTTATACAGGAAAGCATAACCGAGGGTATAGCAGCTAACTCTTAAAACCTAAATGAAACAACATTGCACATATGATTTACTTGTGAGATCTAAACATTGTGGGCAGAGATTTTGCAGCTATCTCCTTTCCTTTAGTTTTTGTGCTAACATTCATATTTGTAAAACTAGCATTTCCTATAGAGTAAAGCATAACTGGGGGTATAGCACCTAACTCTTTAAATCTACCTGCAAAAGCATGGTACATATGATTTCCTTCTGAGAACAAAGCATTGTGTGCAGAGATTTTGCAGCCATCTTTCCTTTAGTACTTGTGCTAACATTACTATCTGTAAAACCTGCATTTCCTATATAGGAAAGCATAACCGAGGGTATAGCAGCTAACTCTTTAAACCTAAATGAAACAACATGGCACATATGATATACTTCTGACACCTAAACATTTTGTGTAGGGATTTCGCAGCTCTCTGTTTTATTTCAGTTTTTGTGCTAACATTCCTATCTCTAAAACTAGCATTTACACTATAGGAAAGCATAACCGGGGGTATACCAGTTTACATTTCAAACTTACCAGAAAAAGCATGGTACATATGATTTACTTCTGAGAAGTAAGCATTGTGTGCTGAGATTTTGCAGCTATTTCCTTTCCTTCAGTTTTTGTGGTAACATTCCTATCTCTAAAACAGGCATTTACACTATAGGAAAGCATTACCGGGCGGGATAGCAGCTAACTCTTTAAACCTACCTGAAAAAGCATGGTACACATGATTTACTTCTGAGAACTAAGCATTGTGTGCAGAGATTTTGCCGATATCTCCTTTCCTTCAGTGTTTGTGCTAACATTCCTACCTGTAAAACGAGCATTTCCTATGTTGGAAAGCATAACCGAGGATATAGCCGCTACCTCTATAAACCTAAATGAAACAATATGGTACATATGATTTACTACTGAGAAATAAACATTGTGTGCAGAGATTTTGCGGCTATCTCCTTTCCTTCAGGTTTTGTGCTAACATTCATATATCTAAAACGAGCATTTCCTATATAGGAAAGCATAACCGAGCGTATAGCAGCTAACTCTTTAAACCTAAATGAAACAATATGGCACATATGATTTTCTTCTGAGAACTAAACACTGTTTGCAGAGATTTTGCAGCTATCTATTTTCTTCGGTTTTGTGCTAACATTCCCATCTCTAAAACGAGCATTTATCCTATAGGAAAGCATAAATGCGGGTATATCAGCTAACTCTTCAAACCTACCTGAAAAACGATGGTACATATGATTTACTTCTGAGAACTAAGCATTGTTTGCCAACATTTTGCAGATATCTCCTTTCATTCAGTTTTTGTGGTGACATTCCTAATCTAAAACTAGCATTTACACTATAGGAAAGCATAACCGGGGGTATAGCAGCTAACACATTAAACCTACCTGACAAAGCATGGTACATATGATTTACTTCTGAGAACTAAGCATTGTTTGCAGAGATTGAGAAGCTATCTCCTATCCTTCAGTTTTTGTGCTAACATTCATTTATCTAAAACTAGCATTTCCTATATAGGAAAGCATAACCGAGGGTATAGCAGCTAACTCTATAAACCTAAATGAAACAACATGGCACATATGATTTACTTCTGAGAACTAAATATTGTGTGCAGATATTTTGCAGCTATCGCTTTTCCTTCAGTTTTTGTGCTAACATTCCTATCTCTGAAACTAGCTTTTACACTATAGGAAAGCATAATCGAGCTATAGCAGCTAACTCTTTAAACCTACCTGAAAAACCATGGTACATATGATTTACTTCTGAGAACTAAGCATTGTGTGCAGAGATTTTGCAGATATCTCCCTTCCTTCATTTTTTGTGCTAACATTCCTACCTGTAAAACTAGCATTTCCTCTTTTGGAAAGCATTACTGAGGATATAGCCGCTACCTGTTTAAACCTAAATGAAACAACATGGCACATATGATTTCCTACTGAGAACTAAGCATTGTGTGCAGAGATTTTGCAGCTATCTACTTTCCTTCAGGTTTTGTGCTAACATTCATATATCTAAAATGAGCATTTCCTATATAGGAAAGCATAATCGAGGGTATAGCTGTTAACTCTTTAAACCTACATGAAACAATATGGCACATATGATTTACTTCTGAGAACTAAAGAATGTGTGCAGAGATTTTGCAGCTATCTCCTTTCCTTCAGTTTTTGTGCTAATATCCTATCTCTAAAACTAGCATTTACAATATACGGAAGAATACCCGGGGGTATAGGAGCTAACACTGTAAACCTAAAAGAAACAACATGGCACACATGATTTACTTTTGAGAACTAAACATTGTGTGCAGAGATTTTGCAGCTATCTCTTTTCCTTCAGTTTTTGTGCTAATATTCCTAACTCTAAAACTTGCCTTTATACTATAGGAAAGCATAACCAGGGGTGTAGCAGCTAACTCTTTAAACCTACCAGAAAACACATGGTACAAGTGATTTACTTTTGAGAACTAAGCATTGAGTGCAGAGATTTTGGAGCTTTCTTCTTTCCTTCTCTTTTTGTTCTAACATTCCTATGTGTAAAAAAAGCATTTCCTTTGAAGGAAAGCATACCCGAGGGTGTAGCCGTAACACTTTAAACCTAAATGAAACAACATGTCACATATGATTTATTTCTGAGACCTAAACATTTTTTGCAGAGATTTCGCAGCTCTCTATTTTCCTTCAGTTTTTGTGCTAACATTCCTATCTCTAAAACTAGCATTTACACTATAGGAAAGCTTAACCGGGGGTATACCAGTTTACACTTCAAACCTACCCGAAAAAGCATGGTACATATGATTTACTTCTGAGAAGTAAGCAATGTGTGCAGAGATTTTGGAGCTATTTACTTTCCTTCAGTTGTTGTGCTAACATTCCTATCTCTAAAACTGGCATTTACAGTATAGGAAAGCATAACCGGGGGGGATAGCAGCTAACTCTTTAAACCTACCTGAAAAAGCATGGTACATATGCTTTACTTTTGAGAACTATGCATTGTGTGCAGACATTTTGCAGCTATCTTCTTTCCTTCAGTTTTTGTGCTAACATTCCTATCTGTAAAACTAGCATTTCCTATATAGGAAAGCATAACTGACGGTATAGCTGCTAAATCTTGAAACCTAAATGAAACAACATCGCACATATGATTTACTTCTGAGAACGAAGGGTTGTGTGCAGAGATTTTGCAGCTATCTCCTTTCTTCAGTTTTTGAGCTAATATTCCTTTCTCTAAAACTAGCATTTACCCTATAGGAAAGCATAAAGGGGGTATAGAAGCTAACTCCTTAAACCTACCTGAAAAATCATGGTACATATTATTTACTTCTGAGACCTAAGCATTGAGTGGAGATTTTTGCAGCTATCTCCTTTCCTTCAGTTTTTTTGCTAACATTCATATTTCACAAATAGAATTTCCTATATAGGAAAGCATAACCGGGGGTATAGGAGCTAACTCTTTAAACCTACCTGAAAAAGCATGGTACGTCCGATTTACTTCTGAGAAGTATGCATTGTGTGCAGAGATTTTGCAGCTATCTCCTTTCCTTCAGTTTTTGTACTAACATTCATAACTCAAAAACTAGCATTTACACTATAGGAAAGCATAACCAAGGGTATAGCAGCTAACTCTTTAAACCTTAATGAAACAACAGGGCACATATGGTTTACTTCTCAGAACTAAACATTGTGTGCAGTGATTTTGCAGCTATCTCTTTTCCTTCAGTTTTTTTGCTAACATTCCTATCTCTAATACTTGCATTTACACAATAGGAAAGCACAACCAGGGCTATAGCAGCTAACTCTTTAAACATACCTGAAAAACCATGGTACATATGATTTACTTCTGAGAACTAAACATTGAGTGCAGAGAATTTGCAGCTATCTCCTTTCCTTCAGTTTTTGTTCTAACATTCATATCTCTAAAACTAGAATTTCCTAAATAGGAAACCAAAACCGGGCGTATTGGAGCTAACTCTTTAAACCTAAATGAAACAACATGGCACATATTATTTACTTCTGAGAACTAAACATTGCGTGGAGAGACTTTGCAGCTATCTCTTTTCCTTCAGTTTTTCTGCTAACGTTCCTCTCTCTAAAACTAGCATTTACACTATAGGGAAGCATAACCGGGGGTATAGCAGTTAACTCTTGAAATCTACCTGAAAAAGCATGGTACATATGATTTACTTTTGAGAAGTATGCATTGTGTGCAGAGATTTTGAAGCTATCTCCTTTCATTCCGTTTTTTGCTAACATTCATATCTCTAAAACTAGCATTTACACTATAGGGAAGCTTAACCGGGACTATAGCAGCTAACTCTTTAAACCTACCTGAAAAGGCATGGTACATATGATTTACTTCTAAGAACTAAGCATTGTGTGCAGAGATTTTGCAGCTATGTCTTTTCCTTCAGTATTTGTGCTAACTTTCCTATCTCTAAAACTAGCATTTACACTACAGGAAAGCATAACCGGGGGTATAACAGCTAACTCTTTAAACTTACCTGAAAAAGCATGGTACACACGATTTACTTCTGAGAACTAAGCATTGTGTGCAGAGATTTTGCAGCTATCTTCTTTCCTTCAGTTTTTGTGCTAACATTCCTATTTGTAAAACAAGAATCTCCTATATAGGAAAGCATAACCGAGGGTATATCAGCTAACTCTTTAAAGTAAATGAAACAACATGGTACATATGATTTACTTCTGAGAAATAAGCATTGCACGCAGAGATTTTGCAGCTATCTCCTTTCCTTCAGTTTTTGTTCTAACGTTCATATCTCTAAAACTAGCATTCCCCTATATAGGAAACCATAACCGGAGGCTTACCAGCTAACTCTTTCAACCTACTTCAAAAAGCATGGTACACATAATTTACTTCTGAAAACTAAGCATTGTGGGCAGAGATTTTGCACCTATCTCCTTTCCTTCAGTTTTTGTGCTAACATTCATATCTCTAAAACGATGATTTCCTACATAGGAAAGGATAACCGGAGGAATAGCATCTAACTCTTTAAACTGAAATGAAACAAATTGGCACATATGATTTACTTCTGAGAAGTAAGCATTGTGTGAGGCGTTTTGCAGCTATCTCCTTTCCTTAAGTTTTGGTTCTAACATTCATATCTCTAAAACTAGCAATTCCTATAAGCAAAGCATATCCGTTGGTATAGCATCTAACTCTTTAAACCTACATGAAACAAACTGGCACATATGATTTACTTCTGAGAACTAAGCATTGTGTGCAGGCATTTTGCAGCTATCTCCTTTTCTTAAGTTTTTGTTCTAACATTCATATCTGTAAAACTAGCATTTCCTATATAGGAAAGCATAACCGAGAGTATAGAATCTAACTATTTAAACCTAAATGAAACAACATGGCACATATGATTTATTTCTGGGAACTAAACGTTTTGTGCAGAGATTTTGCAGCTATCTCTTTTCCTTCAGTTTTTGTGCTAACATTCCTTTCTCTAAAATTAGCATTTACACTCTAGGAAATCATAACCGAGGGTATAGCAGCTAACTCTTTAAACCTAATTGAAACAACATGGCACATATGATTTACTTATGAGATGAAAACATTGTGGGCAGAGATTTTGCAGCTATCTCTTTTCCTTAAGTTTTTGTGTTAACATTCCTACCACTAAAACTAGAATTTACACTAGAGGAAATCATAACCAGGGGTATAGCAGCTAACTCTTTAAACCTACCTGAAAAAGCATGGCACATATGATTCACTTCTGAGAACTAAGCACTGTGTGCATAGATTTTGCAGCTATCTTCTTTCCTTCAGTTTTTGTGCTAACATACCTATCTGTAAAACAAGAATTTTCTATGTAGGAAAGCATAACCGAGGGTATATCCGCTTACACTATAAACCTAAATGAAACAACATGGTACATATGATTTACTTCTGAGAACTAAGCATAGTGTGCAGAGATTTTGCAGCTATCTCCTTTCCTTCAGTTTTTGTTCTAACATTCCTATCTCTAAAACTGGCATTTACACTATAGGAAAGCATAACCGGTTTATAGCAACTAACTCTTTAAACCTACGTGAAAAAGCATGGTGCATATGATCTACTTCTGAGAACTAAGCATTGTGTGTAGAGATTTTGCATCTATCTTCTTTCCTTCAGTTTTTGTACTAACATTCCTATCTCCAAAACGAGAATTTCATAAAGAGGAAAGCATAACCGGGGGTATAGGAGCTAACTCTTTAAACCTACCTGAAAAAGCATGGTACGTCCGATTTACTTCTGAGAAGTATGCATTGTGTGCAGAGATTTTGCAGCTATCTCCTTTCCTTCAGTTTTTTGTACTAACATTCATAACTCAAAAACTAGCATTTACACTATAGGAAAGCATAACCAAGGGTATAGCAGCTAACTCTTTAAACCTTAATGAAACAACAGGGCACATATGGTTTACTTCTCAGAACTAAACATTGTGTGCAGTGATTTTGCAGCTATCTCTTTTCCTTCAGTTTTTTTGCTAACATTCCTATCTCTAATACTTGCATTTACACAATAGGAAAGCACAACCAGGGCTATAGCAGCTAACTCTTTAAACATACCTGAAAAAACCATGGTACATATGATTTACTTCTGAGAACTAAACATTGAGTGCAGAGAATTTGCAGCTATCTCCTTTCCTTCAGTTTTTGTTCTAACATTCATATCTCTAAAACTAGAATTTCCTAAATAGGAAACCAAAACCGGGCGTATTGGAGCTAACTCTTTAAACCTAAATGAAACAACATGGCACATATTATTTTACTTCTGAGAACTAAACATTGCGTGGAGAGACTTTGCAGCTATCTCTTTTCCTTCAGTTTTTCTGCTAACGTTCCTCTCTCTAAAACTAGCATTTACACTATAGGGAAGCATAACCGGGGGTATAGCAGTTAACTCTTGAAATCTACCTGAAAAAGCATGGTACATATGATTTACTTTTGAGAAGTATGCATTGTGTGCAGAGATTTTGAAGCTATCTCCTTTCATTCCGTTTTTTGCTAACATTCATATCTCTAAAACTAGCATTTACACTATAGGGAAGCTTAACCGGGAGTATAGCAGCTAACTCTTTAAACCTACCTGAAAAGGCATGGTACATATGATTTACTTCTAAGAACTAAGCATTGTGTGTAGAGATTTTGCAGCTATGTCTTTTCCTTCAGTATTTGTGCTAACTTTCCTATCTCTAAAACTAGCATTTACACTACAGGAAAGCATAACCGGGGGTATAACAGCTAACTCTTTAAACTTACCTGAAAAAAGCATGGTACATACGATTTACTTCTGAGAACTAAGCATTGTGTGCAGAGATTTTGCAGCTATCTTCTTTCCTTCAGTTTTTGTGCTAACATTCCTATTTGTAAAACAAGAATTTCCTATATAGGAAAGCATAACCGAGGGTATATCAGCTAACTCTTTAAAGTAAATGAAACAACATGGTACATATGATTTACTTCTGAGAAATAAGCATTGCATGCAGAGATTTTGCAGCTATCTCCTTTCCTTCAGTTTTTGTTCTAACGTTCATATCTCTAAAACTAGCATTCCCTATATAGGAAAGCATAACCGGAGGTTTAGCAGCTAACTCTTTCAACCTACTTCAAAAAGCATGGTACACATAATTTACTTCTGAAAACTAAGCATTGTGGGCAGAGATTTTGCACCTATCTCCTTTCCTTCAGTTTTTGTGCTAACATTCATATCTCTAAAACGATGATTTCCTACATAGGAAAGGATAACCGGAGGAATAGCATCTAACTCTTAAACTGAAATGAAACAAATTGGAACATATGATTTACTTCTGAGAAGTAAGCATTGTGTGCAGGCGTTTTGCAGCTATCTCCTTTCCTTAAGTTTTGGTTCTAACATTCATATCTCTAAAACTAGCATTTCCTATATAGGAAAGCATAACCGTTGGTATAGCATCTAACTCTTTAAACCTACATGAAACAAATTGGCACATATGATTTACTTCTGAGAAGTAAGCATTGTGTGCAGGCATTTTGCAGCTATCTCCTTTTCTTAAGTTTTTGTTCTAACATTCATATCTCTAAAACTAGCATTTCCTATATAGGAAAGCATAACCGAGAGTATAGCATCTAACTCTTTAAACCTAAATGAAACAACATGGCACATATGATTTATTTCTGGGAACTAAAGGTTTTGTGCAGAGATTTTGCAGATATCTCTTTTCCTTCAGTTTTTGTGCTAACATTCCTTTCTCTAAAATTAGCATTTACACGCTAGGAAATCATAACCGAGGGTATAGCAGCTAACTCTTTAAACCTAATTGAAACAACATGGCACCTATGATTTACTTATGAGATGAAAACATTGTGTGCAGAGATTTTGCAGCTATCTCTTTTCCTTAAGTTTTTGTGTTAACATTCCTACCACTAAAACTAGAATTTACACTATAGGAAAGCATAACCAGGGGGTATAGCAGCTAACTCTTTAAACCTACCTGAAAAAGCATGGGCACATATGATTCACTTCTGAGAACTAAGCACTGTGTGCATAGATTTTGCAGCTATCTTCTTTCCTTCAGTTTTTGTGCTAACATTCCTATCTGTAAAACAAGAATTTTCTATGTAGGAAAGCATAACCGAGGGTATATCCGCTTACACTATAAACCTAAATGAAACAACATGGACATATGATTTTACTTCTGAGAACTAAGCATAGTGTGCAGAGATTTTTGCAGCTATCTCCTTTCCTTCAGTTTTTGCTCTAACATTCCTATCTCTAAAACTGGCATTTACACTATAGGAAAGCAGAACCGGTTTATGGCAACTAACTCTTTAAACCTACATGAAAAAGCATGGTGCATATGATCTACTTCTGAGAAACTAAGCATTGTGTGTAGAGATTTTTGCATCTATCTTCTTTCCTTCAGTTTTTGTACTAACATTCCTATCTCCAAAACAGAATTTCATAAAGAGGAAAGCATAACCGGGGTATAGGAGCTAACTCTTTAAACCTACCTGAAAAAGCATGGTACGTCCGATTACTTCTGAGAAGTATGCATTGTGTGCAGAGATTTTGCAGCTATCTCCTTTCCTTCAGTTTTTTGTACTAACATTCATAACTCAAAAATTAGCATTTACACTATAGCGAAAGCATAACCGGGGTATAGCAGCTAACACTTTAAACCTACCTGAAATAGCATGGTACATATGTTTTACTTCTGAGAAGTAAATATTTTGTGCAGAGATTTGGCAGCTATCTCTTTTACTTCAGTTTTTGTGCTAACATTCATATTTCTAAACCTAGAATTTCCTATATAGGAAAGCATAAACTGCGGTATAGGGGGCTATCTCTTTAAACCTACCTGAAAAAGCATGGTACGTACGATTTACTTCTGAGAACTAAGCATTGTGTGCAGAGATTTTGCAGCTATCTTCTTTCCTTCAGTTTTTTGTGCTAACATTCCTATCTGTAAAACTAGCATTTCCTATATAGGAAAGCATTACGTGTGTATAGCAGCTAACTCTTTAAACCTAAATGAAACAACATGGCACATATGTTTTACTCTTGTGAAGTAAGCATTGTGTGCAGAGATTTTGCACCTAACTCCCTTTCCTTCAGTTTTTGTGCCAACATTCCTATCTTTTAAAACTACCATTTACACTATAGGAAAGCATAACCGGGGGTATAGCTGCTAACTCTTTATAACTACCTAAAAAAGCATGGTACATATGAATTACTGCTGAGAACTAAGCATTGTGTGCAGAGATTTTGCCGCTCACTTCTTTCCTTCATTTTTAGTACTAAAAGTCCTATCTCTAAAACTAGCATTTACTATGTACGAAAGCATAACTCAGCGTAAAGCAGTTTAACTCTTTAAACCTAAATTAAACAACATGGCACATATGATTTCCTTCTGAGACCTAATCATTTTGTGCAGAGATTTTCAGCTATCTCCTTTCCTTCAGTTTTTGTGGTAGCCTTCCTACCTCTAAAACTAGCATTTCATGTATAGGAAGGCATAACGGAAGGTATAGCAGCTAACTCTTTAAACCTAACTGAAACAACATGGCACATATGATTTACTTCTCAGAACTAAGCATTGTGTGCAGAGATTTTCAGCTATCTGCAGTCCTTCAGTTTTTGTGCTAACATTCCTATCTCTGAAAACTAGCATTTCCTATCTAGGAAAACGTACCCGAGTGTATAGGAGCTAACTCTTTAAACTAAGTGAAACAACATGGCACTTATGATTAACTTTTCAGACCTAAGCACTGTGTGCCGAGATTTTGCAGCTATCTCCTTTACTTCAGTTTTTGTGCTCACATACCTATCTCTAAAACTAGCATTTCTTATAAGGGAAGCATAACCGAGGGTATAGCAGTTAACTCTTTAAACCTACTTGAAGGAGGATGTCACACGTGCTTTACTTTAGGGAATTAAGCATTGAGTGCACAGATTTTGAACCTATCTCCTTTCCTTCAGTTTTTTGTGCTAACATTCCTATCTCTAAAACTGGCATTTACACTATATAGAATGCATAATCGGTGGTATAGCAGCTAACTCTTTAAACCTACCTGAAAAAGCATGTACATATGATTCACTTCTGAGACCTAAGCATTGTGTGCAGAGATTTTTGCAGCTATCTCCTTTCCTTCAGATTTGGTGCTAACATTTCCTATCTCTAAAAACAGCATTTACTATAAACAAAAGCAATACTGAGGGTATAGCAGTTAACTCTTTAAACCTAAATGAAACAGCATGGCACATATGATTTACTTCTGAAAACTAAGCATTGTGTGCAGAATTTGCAGCTATCTCCTTTCCTTCAGTTTTTTGTGCTAACATTCCTCTCCCTAACCTAGCATTTACACTATAGGAAAGCATAACCGGGGGTATAGCAGCTAACATTTTAAAACTACCCAAAAAGCATGGTACATATGAATTACTGCTGAGAACAAAACATTGTGTGCAGAGATTTTGCCGCTCACTCCTTTTCCTTCATTTTTTAGTACTAACATTCCTGTCTCTAAAACTAGCCTTTACTATGTACGAAAACATAAGTGAGCGTAAAGCAGTTAACTCTTTAAACCTAAATTAAACAACATGACACATATGATTTCCTTCTGAGACCTAAGCATTGTGTGCAGAGATTTTCAGCTATCTCCTTTCCTCCAGTTTTTGTGCTAACCTTCCTATCTCTGAAAATAGCAATTTCATATATAGGAAGGCATAACCGAAGGTATAGCAGCTAACTCTTTAAACCTCACTGAAACTACATGGCACATATGATTTACTTCTGAGAACTAAGCATTGTGTGCAGAGATTTTCAGCTATCTGCTGTCCTTCAGTTTTTGTGCTATAATTCATATCTCTGAAACTAGCATTTCCTACCTAGGAAAGCATACCCGAGGGTATAGGAGCTAACTCATTAAAACTACGTGAAACAACATGGCACTTATGATTTCCTTTTCAGACCTAAGCATTGCTGTGCAGAGATTTTGCAGCTATTTCCATTACTTCAGTTTGTGCTAACATTCTTGCAGCTATTTCCATTACTTCAGTTTGTGCTAACATTCCTATCTCTAAAACTAGCATTTCCTATATAGGAAAGCATAACCGAGGGTATAGCAGTTAACTCTTTGAACCTACATGAAAGAGGATGTCACATGTGCTTAACTTTAGGGAATTAAGCATTGAGTGCACAGATTTTGAACCTATCTCCTTTCCTTCAGTTTTTGTACTAACATTCCTATCTCTAAAACTAGCATTTACACTATATGAAAGCATAACCGGTGTTATAGCAGCTAACTCTTTAAACCTACATGAGGAAGCATGGTACATATGAATCACTTCTGAGACCTGAGCATTGTGTGCAGAGATTTGCAGCTATCTCCTTTCCTTCGGATTTGGTGCTAACATTCCTAACTCTAAAACCAGCATTTACTATAAACAAAAGCAAAACTGAGGGTATAGCAGTTAACTCTTTAACTCTAAATGAAACAGCATGGCACATATGATTTACTTCTGAAAACTAAGCATGGTGTGCAGAGATTTTGCAGCTATCTCCTTTCCTTCAGTTTTTGTGCTAACATTCCTAACTCTGAAACAAGCAATTCCTATATAGGAAAGCATAACCGAGTGTATAGCAGCTAACTCTTTAAACCTAAATGAAACAACATGGCACATATGATTTCCTTGTGAGACCTAAGAACTGTGTGTAGAGATTTTGCAGCTATCTCGTTTCCTTCATTTTTTGTGCTATCATTCCTATCTCTAAAACTAACATTTCCTATATAGGAAAGCATAACCGAGGGTAAAGCAGCTAACTCTTTAAACCTAAATGAAACAACATGGCACTTATGTTTTTCTCCTGGGAAGTAAGCAATGTCTGCAGAGATTTTGCAACTATCTCCTTTCCTTCTGTTTTCGTGCTAACATTCCTATCTCTAAAACTGGCATTTCCTATATAGGAAAGCATAACCGACGGTATAGCAGCTTACTTTTTAAACCTCATTGAAACAACATGGCACATGTCTTTTACTCCTGGGAAGTAAGCATTGTGTGCATAGATTTTGGAGCTATCTCCTTTCCTTCATTTTTTGTGCTAACATTCCTATCTCTAAAACTTGAATTTACACTATAGGAAAGCATAACCGGGGGTATAGCAACTAACTCTTTAAACCTACCTAAAATAGCATGCTACATATGATTTACTTCTGAGAACTAAGCATTGTGTGCAGAGATTTTGCAGCTCTCTCCTTTCTTTCAGTTCTGGTGCTAACATTCCTATCTCTAAAACTAGCATTTACTGTGTATAAAAGCATAACGGAGCGTATAGCAGTTAACTCTTTAAACCTAAATGAAACAATATGGCGCATATGATTTACTTCTGAGAACTAAGCATTTTGTGCAGAGATTTTGCAGCTATCTCCTTTTCTTCAGATTTTCTGCTAACATTCCTATCTCTAAAACTTAATTTACACTGTAGGAAAGCATTACCTTGGGTAGAGCACCTAGCTCTTTAAACGTACCTGAAAAAGCATGGTACATATGATTTATTTCTGAGAACTAAGCATTGTGTGCAGAGATTTTGTACCTATTTACTTTCCTTCAGTTTTTCTGCTAACATTGCTATCTGTAAAACTAGCATTTCTATATAGGAAATCATAACCGATGGTATGGCAGCTAACTCTTTAAACCTAAATGAATCAACATGGCACATATGATTTACTTCTGAGAACTAAACATTGTGTGCAGAGGTTTTGCAGCTATCTCCTTTCCTTCAGTATTGGTGCTAACATTCTTTTCCTTATTCTAGCATTTACTATATAGGAAAGCATAACCGAGGGTATAGCAGCTAACTCTTTAAACCTAAATGAAACAACATGGCACATATGTTTTACTTCTGAGAAGTAAGCATTGTGTGCAGAGATTTTGCAGGTATATCCTTTGCTTCAGTTTTTGTGCTAACATTCTTATCTCTAAAACTAGCTTTTACTATATAGGAAAACATAACGGAGGGTAATAGCAGCTAACTCTTTAAACCTAAATTAAACACCATGGCACATATGATTTACTTCTGAGAACTAAGCATTGTGTTCAGAGATTTTGCAGGTATCTCCTTTCCTTCAGATTTTGTCCTTACGTTTCTATCTCTACAACTAGCATTTCCTATATAAGTATGCATAACCGAGGGAATAGCAGCTAACACTTTAAATCTACTTGAAAGAGGATGTCACATGTGCTTTACTTCAGGGAATTAAGCATTGAGTGCAGAGATTTTGTGGCTATCTCCTTTCTTTCAGTTTTTGTGCTAACATTCCTATCTCTAAAACTAGGTTTTCCTAAGTAGGAAAGCATACCCGAGGGTATAGCAGCTAACTCTTTAAACCTAAATGAAACAACATGGAACATATGTTTTCCTTCTGAGAGGTAATCAATGTGTGCAGAGATTTTGCAGCTATCTCCTTACCTTCAGTTTTTGTGCTTACATTCCTATCTCTAAACCTAGCATTTACTATATACGAAAGCATAACCGAGGGTATAGCAGCTAATTCTTTAAACCTACTGGAAAGAGAATGTCACATGTGCTTTACTTTAGGGAATTAAGCATTGAGTGTAGAGATTTTGTAGCTATCTCCTTTACTTCAGTTTTTGTGCTAACATTCCTATCTCTAAACCTATCATTTACACTATAGGAAAGTATAACAGGGGGTATAGCCGCTAACGCTTTAAAGCTACCTGGAAAATCATGGTACATATGATTTCCTTCTGAGAGCTAAGCATTGTGTGCAGAGATTTTGCAGCTATCTCCTTTCCTTCAGTTTTTGTGCTAACATTCCTATCTCTAAAACTAGCATTTCCTATATAGGAAAGCATAAACGAGGGTATAGCAGGTAACTTTTTTTTATTGACTTTGTAATAATATTACATTAAATATATATATATATATGAGGTCCCATTGAACCCTATCACCCCCACCCCAACTCTCCCCCCCCAGCAATACTCCCTCCTATCATCATGACACATCCATTGTATTAGGCAAATACATCTCTGGGCAACCCCGCACCCCATGGTCAACGGTCAACACCATGGCCCACACTCTCCCCCATTCTGTCCAGTGGGCCCTGTGAGCATTTACAATGTCCGGTGTTTGCCCCTGAAGCACCATCCAGGGCAGCTCCATGTCCCAAAGGCGCCTCCACCTCTCATCTCTTCCTGCCTTTCCCCATACCCATCAGCCATCATGTCCACTTTTCTCAATTCAATGCCACCTTTTCTATGTGGACATTAGATTGGTTGTGTCTATTGCACCTTTATATGAAGAGGAGGTTCAGATTCCACATGGATGCTGGATGCAATCCTCCCACTTTCAGTTGTAATCACTATAGGCTCCATGGTGTGGTGGTTGTCCTTCTTCAACTCCATCTTAGCTGAGTGTGGTGAGCCCAATAAGTCAGATTGTAGGTGCTGGAGTCTGTTGAGCCTCAGGACCTGGCTATCACATTGTCAGTCCAGAGATTCAAATCCCCTAAATATATCTTAAACCCCGACACTAACTGCACCTCCAGCACATTAGCATGAAAGACTTATGAAGAGACATCCCATCTGAGTCCAGATTCGTCACACATAAACACCAGTTCCAAAGAAGGGCCATCTGACCTGGTAGTTAACCCCATCGGCCATGACCATAACTCCCATGGGTCTCTTAGCCCTCGAAGGAACCGATATCTGGGTTTGTATCTGCATTATCTGTCCCTCAGACTCTGCTCAGTTGTGCATAAGGTCAATCCTTCTGACAGCCTCCAGACTCTTTTTTAGAGATTCGTAGCCATATAAACTCATTTCTCCTTTCCATTTCCCCCTTACATGAGGTCAAACAGCATTTTAAAGTCATGTTATTTTATGTAGACAGGATATTCCGATGATCCGCGTTGAACCTTCTGTATGAGGTCATTTTCCAGTTGCATCATCAGTTGGGTCTTTAAACCTTAATAAAACAACATGGCACATATGATTTCCTTCTGAGAAATATGCATTGGGTGCAGATATATTGCAGCAATCTCATTTCCTTCAGTTTTTGTGCTAACATTCCTATCTCTAAAACTAGTATTTCCTATATAGGAAAGCATAACCAAGGGTATAGCCGCTACCTCTTTAAACCTAAATGAAAACAACATGGCACATATGATTTCCTTCTGAGACATAAGCATTGCGTGCAGAGATTTTGCAGCTATCTCCATTCCTTCAGTTTTTGTGCTAACATTTCTATCTCTAAAACTAGCATTTACACTATTGGAAAGCATAAATGGGGTTATAGCAGCTAACTCTTTAAACCTACCTATAAAAGCATGGTACATATGATATACTTCAGAGAACTAAGCATTGCGTGCAGAGATTTTGCAGCTATCTCCTTTCCTTCATTTTTAGTGCTAACATTCCTATCTCAAACTAGCATTTCCTATATATGAAAGAATAACCGAGGGTATAGCAGTTAACTCTTTAAACCTAAATGAAACAACATGGCACATATGATTTACTTCTGAGAACTTAGTCTTGTGTGCAGAGATATTGAAGCTATCTCCTTTGCTTCAGTTTTTTGTGCTAACATTTTATCTGTAAAACTTGCATTTACTATATAGGAGAACATAACCGAGGGTATAGAACCTAACTCTTTAAACCTTAATGAAACAACATGGCAGATATGATTTACTTCTGAGAACTACTCAATTGGTGCAGAGATTTTGCAGCTATCTCCTATCCTTCAGTTTTTGTGCTAACATTCCTATCTCTAAAACAAGCATTTCCTATATAGGAAAGGATAAGCGAGGGTATAGCAGCTAACTCTTTAAACCGACTTGAAAGAGGATGTCACATGTGCTTTACTTTAGGGAACTAAGCATTGAATGCAGAGATTTTGTGGCTATCTCTTTTCCTTCAGTTTTTGTGCTAAATTTCCTATCTCTAAAACTAGCGTTTACACTATTGGAAAACATAACCGGGGGTATAGCAGCTAACTCTTTAAACCTACCTGAAAAAGTATGGTACATCTGATTTACTTCTGAGATCTAAGCGTTGTGTGCAGAGATTTTGCAACTATCCCCTTTTCTTCAGTTTTTGGGCTAACATTCCTATCTCTAAAGCTAGCATATCCTATATAGGAAAGCATAAGTGAGGTATAGCAGTTAACTCTTTAAATCTAAATCAAACAACATGGCACCTATGATTTACTTCTGAGAAGTAAGCATTGTGTGCAGAGATTTTAATCTATCTCCTCTCCTTCAGTTTTTGTGCTACCCTTGCTATCTCTAATACTAGCATTTCGTATATAGGAATGCATAGCGGAGGGTATAGCAGCTAACTCTTTAAACCTTCCTGAAACAGGATATCACACGTGCTTTACTTAGGGAACTAAGCATTGAGTGCAGAGATTTTGTGGCTTTCTCCTTTCCTTCAGGTTTTGTGCTAACATTCCTATCTCTAAAGCTAGCATTTACACTTTAGGAAAGCTTAACGGGGCATATATCAGCTAACTCTTTAAGCCTACCTGTAAATGTACTGTACATATCATTTACTTCTGAGAAATAAGCATTGTGTGCAGAGATTTTGCAGCTATCTCCTTTCCTTCAGTTTTTGGTCTAACATTCCTATCCCTAAAACTAGCATTTCCCATATAGGAAAGCATAACCGAGGGTATACCAGCTAACTCTTTAAACATAAATGAAACAACATGGAACATATGATTTCCTTCTGAGAACTAAGCATTGTGTGCAGACATTTGCAGCTATCTCCTTTCCTTCAGTTTTTCTAACATCACTATCTCTAAAACAAGCATTTATTCTAAAGGAAAGCATAACCGAAGGTTTAGCAGCTATCTCCTTGAAACTAAATGAAACAATATGGCACATATGATTTACTTCTGAGAACTAAGCATTGAAGGCAGAGATTTTGCAGCTATCTCCACATATGATTTACTTCTGAGAACTAAGCATTGAAGGCAGAGATTTTGAAGCTATCTCCTTTCTTCAGTTTTTGTGCTAACATTCTTATCCCTCAAACGAGCATTTATTATATAGGAAAGCTTACCCGAGGGTATAGTGTGTAACTCTTTAAACCTAAATGAAACACCATGGCACATATGATTTACTTCTGTGAACTGAGCATTTTGAGCGGAAATTTTGCAGGTATCTCCTTTCCTTCAGTTTACGTGGCAACATTCATATCTCTAAAACTAGCATTTACTATATACGAAAGCATAACCGAGGGTATAGGAGCTAACTCTTTAAACCTACTTGAAAGAGGATGTCACATGTGCTTTACTTTAGGGATTTACGCATTGAGTGCAGAGACTTTGTGGCTATCTCCATTCATTCAGTTTTTCTGCTAACATTCTAATCTATAAAACTAGCATTTTCACTATAGGAAAGCATAACGGGGGGTATAGCAGCTAACTCTTTAAACCTACCTGAAACAGCATGGTACATATGAATTACTTCTGAGAACTGATCATTATGTGCAGGAAATTTGCAGCTATCTCCTTTCCTTCAGATTTTCTGCTAAAATTCCTATCTTAAATCTAGCATTTCCTGTAGAGTAAAGCATAACCGAGAGTATCGCCGCTAACTATTTAAACCAAAATGAAACAACATGGCACATGTGATTTACTTCTGAGAACTAAGCATTGTGTGTAGAGATTTTGCAGCTATCTCATTTACTTCAGTTTTTATGCTAACATTGATGTCTCTAAAACTAGCATTTCCCATATAGAAAAGCATAACCGAGGGTATAGCAGCCAACTCTTTAAAGCTAGATGAAACAACATGGCTGATATCATTTACTTCTGAGAACTAAACATTGTGTGCAGAGATTTTGCAGGTATCTCTTTTCCTTCAGTTTTGGTGCTAACATTCCTATCTCTAAAACTACCATTTACACTATAGGGAAGCATAACAGGGGGTATAGCAGCTAACTCTTTAAACCTACCTGAAAAAGCATGGTACATATGATTTACTTCTGAGAACTAAGCATTGAGTGCAGAGATTTTGCAGGTATCTCCTTTGCTTCAGTGTATTAGCTAACATTCCTATTTCTAAATCTAGCATCTACACTATAGGGAAGCATAAACAGGGGTATAGCAGCTAACTCTTTAAACCCACCTGAAAAAGCATGGTACATATGATTTACCTCTGAGAACTAAGCATTGTGTGCAGAGATTTTGTCGCTATCTTCTTTCCTTCAGTTTTTTTGCTATCATTCCTATCTGTAAAACAAACATTTCCTATATAGGAAAGCTTAACCGAGAGTATAGCCGCTAAATCTTTAAACCTAAATGAAACAACATGGCACATATGATTTACTTTTGAAAACTAAACATTGTGTGCAGAGAATTTGCAGCTATCTCTTTTCTTCAGTTACTGTGCTAATATTCATATCTATAAAACTAGCGTTTCCTATATAGGAAAGGATAACCGAGGGTATAGCCGCTAACTCTTTAAACCTAAATGAAACAACATGGCACATATGATTTACTTCTAAGAACTAAGCATTGTGTGCAGAGATTTTGCAGCTATCTCCTTTCCTTCAATTTTTATGGTAACATTCATATCTCTAAAACTAGCATTTCCTATATAGGAAATCATAACCGGGGGTAAAGCAGCTAACTCTTTAAACCTACCTGAAAAAGCGTGGCACATATGATTTACTTCTGAGAACTAACAGTGTGTGCAGAGATTTTGCAGCTATCTCTTTTCCTTCAGTTTTTGTGCTAACATTCCTTTCTCTAAAACTAGCATTTATACTCTAGGAAGGCTTACCCAGGGGTACAGCAGCTAACTCGTTAAACCTACCTGAAAAAGAATGCTCCGTATGATTTACTTCGGACAACTAAGCATTGTGTGCAGAGATTTTTCAGCTATCCTCTTTCCTACAGTGTTAGTGCCTACATTCCTATATGTAAAACAAGCATTTCCTATTTTGGAATGCATAACCGAGGGTATAGCCGCTAACTCTTTAAAGCTAAATGATACACCATCGCATATATGATTTACTTCTGAGAACTAAGCATTGTGTGCAGAGATTTTGCAGCTAACTCCTTTTCTTCAGTTTTTATGCTAACATTCACATCTGTAAAACTAGCTTTTCCTATATGGGAAAGCATAACCGAGGTTATAGCAGCTAATTATTTAAACCTAAATCAAACAACATGGCACATATAATTTACTTCTGAAAGGTAACATTCTGTGCAGAGTTTTTGCAGCTATCTTTCCTTCAGTGTTTGTGGTAACATTCCTATCTGTAAAACTAGCATTTCCTATATAGGAAAGCATAACCGAGGGTATAGCAGCTAACTCTTTCAACCAAATGAAACAACATGGCACATATGATTTACTTCTGAAAATTAAGCATTGTGTGCAAAGACTTTGCAGCTATCTCCTTTCCTTCCGTTTTTATGCTAACATTCATATCTCTAAAACTTGCATTTCCTATTTAGGGAAGCATAACAGAGGGTATAGCAGCTAACGCTTTAAACCTAAATGAAACAATATGGCACATATGATTTACTTCTGAGAACTAAACATTGTGTGCAGAGATTTTGCAGCTATGTCTTCTCCTTCACTTTTTGTGCTAACATTCCTATCACTAAAACTAGCATTTATTCTATAGGAAAGCATAACCGGGGTATAGCAGCTAACTCGTTAAACCTACATGAAAAAGCATGGTACATATTATTTACTTCTGAGAACTAAGCATTGTGTGCAGAGATTTTGCAGCTGTCTTCTTCCTTAAGTTTTAGTGCTAACATTCCTATCTGTAAAACAAACATTTCCTGTATAGGAAAGCATAACCGAGGGTATAGCCGCTAACTCTTGAAACCTAAATGAAACAACATGGCAGATATGATTTAATTCTGAGAACTAAGAATTGTGTTCAAAGATTTTGCAGCTATCTCCTTTCCTTCAGTTTTTGTGCTAACATTTATATCTCTAAAACTAGCATTTCATATAGGAAAGAATATCCGAGGGTATAGCTGCTAACTCTTTAATCCAAAATGAAACAATATGGCACATATTATTTACTTCTGAAAGTAATCATTGTGTGCAGAGATTTTGCAGCTATCTCTTTTCCTTCAGTTTTTGTGCTAACATTCCTATCTGTAAAACTAGCATTGACACTATAGGAAAGCATAACCGGGTGAATAGCAGCTAACTCTTTAAACCTACCTGAAAACACATGGTACATGTGATTTACTTCTTAGAACTAAGCATTGAGTGCAGAGATTTTGCAGCTATCTCCTTTCCTTCAGTGTTTGTGCTCACATTCATATCTCCAGAACTAGAATTTCCTATATAGGAAAGAATAACCGGAGGTATAGGAGCTAACTCTTAAACCCTACCTGAAAAAGCATGGTACATATCATTTACTTCTGAAAACTAAGCATTGTGTGCAGAGATTTTGCAACTATCTCCTTTCCTTCAGTTTTTGTGATAACATTCCTATCTCTAAAACTAGCATTTACACTATAGGAAAGCATAACTGGGGTATAGCAGCTAACTCTTTAAACATAAATGAAACAACATGACACATATGATTTACTTCTGAGAACTTAACATTGTGTGCAGAGATTTTGCAGCTATTACTTTTCCTTCTGTTTTTGTGCTAACATTCCTATCTCCAAAACTATCAATTATACTATAGGAAATACTAACCGGGGGTAGAGCAGCTAACTCATTAAACCTACCTGAAAAAGAATGGTACATATGATTTTCTTCAGAGAACTAAGCATTGTGTGCAGAGATTTTAGAGCTATCCTCTTTCCTTCAGTTTTTGTGCTAACATTCCTATTTATAAAACAAGCATTTCCTATATAGGAAAGCATAACCGAGGGTGTAGCCACTAACTATTTAAACCTAAATGAAACAACATGGCACATATGATTTACTCCTGAGAACTAAGCATTGTGTGCAGAGATTTAGCAGCTATCTTCTTTCCTTCAGTTTTTCTGCTAACATTCCTATCTCTAAAACTAGCATTTCCTATATAGGAAAGCATAACCGAGGGTATAGCAGGTAACTCTTCAAACCTAAATGAAACAACATGGCACATATTATTTTCTTCTGGGAACTAAACATTGTGTGCAGAGGTTTTGCAGCTATCTCCTTTCCTTCAGTTTTTGTGCTAACATTCATATCTCCAAAACTGGAATTTCCTATATAGGAAAGTATAAGCGGGGGTATAGCAGCTTACACTTTAAACCTACCTGAAAAAGCATGGTACGTATGATTTACTTCTGAGAACTAGGCACTGTGTGCAGAGATTTTGCAGCTATCTTCTTTCCTTCAGTTTTTGTGCTAACATTCCTATCTGTAAAACTAGTATTTCCGAAATTAGGAAAGCATAACCGAGGGTGTCGCCGCAAACTGTTTAAACGAAAATGAAACAACATGGCACATGTGATTTACTTCTGAGAATTAAGCATTGTGTGCAGAGATTTTGCAGCTATCTCCTTTACTTCAGTTTTTATGCTAACATTCATATCTCTAGAACTTACATTTCCTATATAGGAATGCATAACCGAGGGTATAGCCGCTAACTCTTTAAACCTAAATGAAACAACATGGCACATATGATTTACTTCTGAGAACTAAACATTGTGTGCAGAGATTTTGCAGCCATCTCTTTTCCTTCAGTTTTTGGTCTAACATTCCTATCTCTAAAACTAGCATTTACACTATAGGGAAGCACACCCGGGGGTATAGCAGCTAACTCTTAAAACCTACCTGAAAAAGCATGGTACATATGATTTACTTCTGAGAAGTAAGCATTGTGTGCAGAGAATTTTTTTTTTATTGACTGTGTAATAATATTACATTAAAAATATATATTTGAGGTCCCATTCAACCCCACCCCACACCTCCCCTTTCCCCCCTCAAAAAAAAACACTCGTTCCCATCATCATGACACATCAATTGAATTTGGTAAGTACATCTTTGGGCACCTCTGCACCTCATAGACAATGGTTCACATCATGGCCCATACTCTCCTCCATTCCATCCAGTGGGCCCTGTGAGGATTTACAATGTCCGGTGATTACCTCTGAAGCACCATCCAGGGCAGCTCCATGTCCCAAAGACGCCTCCACCTCTCATCTCTCCCTGCCTTTCCCCATACCCATCGTCCACCATGTCCACTTTTCCCAATGCAATGCCATCTTTTCTATGTGGACATTGGATTGGTTGTGTCCATTGCACCCCTATGTCAACAGGAGGCTCAGATTCCACATGGATGCTGGATGCAATCCTCCCATTTTCACTTGTAACCACTCTAGGCTCCATGGTGTGGTGGTTGTCCTTCTTCAACTCCATCTTAGCTGAGTGTGGTAAGTCCAATAGATCAGATTGTAGGTGCTGGAGTCTGTTGAGGCTCAGGACCTGGCTATCACATTGTCAGTCCAGAGATTCAAATCCCCTAAATATATCTTAAACCCCAACATTAACTGCACCTCCAGCACATTAGCATGAAAGTCTTATGAAGGGAGATCCCATCTGAGTCCAGATTTATCACACATAAACACCATTTCCAAAGAGGGGCCATCTGCCCTGGTAGTTAACCCCATCGGCCATGACCATAACTCCCATGGGTCTCTTTAGACCTCAGAGGAACCAATATCTGGGGGTTGTATCTGCTTTATCTGTCTCTCTGACTCTGCTCAGTTGTGCATGAGGGCAATCCTTCTGCCAGCCTCCAGACTCGTTTTTAGAAACTCGTAGCCATATAAACTCATTTCTCCTTTCCATTTCCCCCGGTGTGCAGAGAATTTGAAGCTATCTCTTTTTCTTCAGTTTTTCTGCTAACATTCATATCTCTAAAACTAGCATTTCCTATATAAGAAAGCATAACCGAGGGTATAGCAGCTAACTCTTTAAAGCTAAATGAAACAACAAGGCACATATGATTTACTTCTGAGAACTAAACATTCTGTGCAGAGATTTTGCAGCTATATTCTTTCCTTCACTTCTTGTGCTAACATTCCGATCTCTAAAACTTGCATTTCATATATAGGACAGCATAACCGGGTGTATAGCAGCTTACTCTTTAAACCTACCTGGAAAAGTATGGTACATATGATTTACTTTGAGAACAAAGCATTGTGTGCAGAGATTTTGGAGCTATCTTCTTTCCTTCAGTTTGTGTGCTAACATTCCTATCCGTAAAATTAGCATTTCCTATAAAGGGAAGAATAACCGAGGTTATAGCCGCTAAATTTTTAAACCTAAATGAAACAACAGGACACATACGATTTACTTCTGAGAACTAAACATTGTGTGCAGAGATTTTGCAGCTATCTCTTTTCCTTCAGTTTCTGTGCTAACATTCCTATCTGTAAAACTAGCATTTACACTCTAGGAAAGCATAACCGGAGGTATAGCATCTAACACTTTAAACCTACCTGAAAAAGCATGGTACATATGATTTACTTCTGAGAACTAAGCATTGTGTGCAGAGATTTTGCAGCTATCTCATTTCCTTCAGTTTTTGTGCTAACATTCCTATCTGTAAAACTATCATTTCCTATATAGGAAAGCATAACAAAGGTTTTAGCAGCTATCTCTTTAAACCTAAATGAAACAACATGGCACATTTGATTTACTTCTGAGAGCTAAACATTGTGTGCAGATATTTTGCAGCTATCTCTTTTCCTTCAGTTTTTGTGATAACATACCTATCTCTAAAAATAGTATTTACACTATAGGGAAGCATAACCGGGGGTATAGCAGCTAACTCTTTAAAACTAAATGAAACAACATGGCACATATGATTTATTTCTGAGAACTAAGCATTGTGTGCAGAGATTTTGATGCTATTTCCTTTCCTTCAGTTTTTGTGCTAACATTCCTAAATTTAAACTAGCATTTATACATTAGGAAAGAATAACCTGGGGTATAGCAGCTAACTCGTTAAACCTAAATGAAACAACATGGCACATATGATTTACTTCTAAGACCTAAACATTGTGTGCAGAGATTTTGCTGCTATATGTTTTCCTTCAGTTTTTGTGCTAACATTCCTATCTCTAAAACTAGCATTTATACAGTAGGAAAGAATAACCGGGGGTATAGCAGCTAACTCGTTAAACCTACCAGAAAAAGAATGGTACCTATGATTTACTTCGGAGAACTAAGCATTGTGTGCAGAGATTTTGCTGCTATTTCCTTTCCTTCAGTTTTTGTGCTAACATTCCTATTTTTAAAACAAGCATTTCCTATATAGGAAAGCATAACCGAGGGTACAGCCGCTAACTCTTTAAACCTAAATTAAACAATATGGCACATATGATTTACTTCTGAGAACTAAGCATTGTGCAGAGATTTTGAGGCTATCTCCTTTCCTACAGTTTTTATGGTAACATTCATATATCTAAAACTAGCATTTCCTATATAGGAAAGCGTAACCGAGGGTATAGCAGCTAACTCTTTAAACCTAAATGAAACAATATGGCACATATGATTTACTTCTGAAAACTAAACCTAGTGTGCTGAGATTTTGCAGCTATCTCTTTTCCTTCAGTTTTTGTGATAATATTCCTATCCCTAAAACTAGCATTTATACTATACGAAAGCATAACCGCGGGTATAGCAGCTAACTCGTTAAACCTACAACAAAAATAATGGTACATATGATTTACTTCTGTGAACTAAGCATTGTGTGCAGAGATTTTGCAGCTATCTTCTTTCCTTCAGTTTTTGTGCTAACATTCCTATCTGTAAAACTACCGTTTCCTATATAGGGAAGCATAACCGAGGGTATAGCTGCTAACTGTTTAAACCTAAATGAAACAATATGGCACATATGATTTACTACTGAGAACTATGCATTTTGTGCAGAGATTTTGCACCTATCTACTTTCCTTCAGGTTTTGTGCTAACATTCATATATCTAAAACGAGCATTTCCAATTAGGAAAGCATAACCGTGGGTATAGCAGTTAACTCTTTAACCTAAATGAAACAATATGGCACATATGATTTACTTCTGAGAACTAAGCACTGTGTGCAGAGATTTTGCAGCTATCTCCTTTCCTTCAGTTTTTGTGCTAACATTCATATCTCTAAAACTAGCATTTCCTATATAGGAAAGCATAACCCAGGGTATAGCAGCTAACTCTTTAAACCTGCCTGAAAAAGCATGGAACATATGATTTACTTCTGAGAAGTAAGCATTGTGTGCAGAGATTTTGCAGCCATCTTCTTTCCTTCAGGTTTTGTGGTAACATCCCTATCTGTAAAACTAGCATTTTCTATTAGGAAAGCATAACCGAAGGTATCGCCGCTAACAATTTAAACCAAAATGAAACAATATGGCAGACATGATTTACTTTTGAGAACTAAGCATTGTGTGCAATGATTTTGCAGCTCTCTCCATTACTTCAGTTTTTATGCTAACATTCATATACCTAAAACTAGCATTTCCTGTATAGGAAAGCATAACCGAGGTTATAGCAGCAAACTCTTTAAACTTAAATGATACAAAATGGCACATATGATTTATTTCTGAGAACTAAACATTGGTGCAGAGATTTTGCAGCTATCTCTTTTCCTTCAGTTTTTGTGCTAATATTCCTATGTCTAAAACGAGCATTTACAATACACGGAAGAATACCCGGGGGTATAGCAGCTAACTCTGTAAACCTAAAAGAAACAACATGGCACATATGATTTACTTTTGAGAACTAAACATTGTGTGCAGAGATTTTACAGCTATCACTTTTCCTTCAGTTTTTTTGCTAATATTCCTAACTCTAAAACTTGCCTTTACACTATAGGAAAGCATAACCGGGGGTATAGCAGCTAACTCTTTAAACCTACCTAAAAAAGTATGGTAGATATGATTTACTTCTGTGAAGGAAGCATTGTGTGCTGAGATTTTGCAGCTATCTCCTTTCCTTCAGTTTTTATGCTAACATACATATCTCCATATCTAGCATTTCCTATATTGGAAAACATAACCGAGGGTATAGCAGCTAACTTTTAAAACCTAAATGAAACAACATGGCACATATGATTTACTTCTGAGAACTAAACATTGTGTGCAGAGATTTTGCAGCTATCTCTTTTACTTCAGTTTTTCTGCTAACATTCCTATCTCTAAAACTGGCATTTATACTATAGGAACGCATAAAAGGGGGTATAGCAACAAACTCGTTAAACCTACCTGTAAAAGCATGGTCAATATGATTTACTTCTGAGAACTAAGCATTCTGTGCAGAGATTTTGCAGCTATCTTCTTTCCTTCAGTTTTCGTGCTAACATTCATATATCTAAAACTAGCATTTACACTACAGGAAAGCATAACCGGGGGTATAGCAGTTAACCCTTTAAACCTACCTGAAAAAGTATGGTACATATGATTTACTTGAGAAGTAAGCATTGTGTGCAGAGATATTGCAGCTATCTTCTTTCCTTCGGTTTTTGTGCTAACATTCCTATCTGTAAAACTAGCATTTACACTACTGGAAAGCATAACCTGGTGTATAGCAGCTAACTCTTTAAACCTACTTGAAAAAGCATGGTACATATAATTTACTTCTGAGAACTGAGCATTGTGTGCAGAGATTTTGCAGCTGACTTCTTTCCTTCAGTTCTAGTGCTAACATTTCTACTTGTAAAACAAGCATTTCCTATAGAGAAAACCATAACCGAGGGTACCGCCGCTAACTATTTAAACCAAAATGAAAAAACATGGCACATGTGATTGACTTCTGAGATCTAAGCATTGTGTGCAGAGATTTTGCAGCTATCTCCTTTACTTTAGTTTTTAAGCAAACATTCATATCTCTAAAACTAGCATTTCCTATATAGGAAAGCATAAATGAGGGTATAGCAGCTAACTCTTTAAACCTAAATGAAACAACATGGCACATATGATTTATTTCTGAGAACTAAGCATTGCATGCAGAGATTTTGCAGCTATCTCCTTTACTTCAGTATTTGTGCTAAAGTTCATAACTCTTAAACTAGCATTTCCTATATAGGAAAGCATAACCGGAGGTTTAGCAGCTAACTCTTTACACCTACATCAAAAAGCATGGCACATATGATTCACTTGTGAAAACTGAGCATTGTTTGCAGAGATTTTTCAGCTATCTCCTTTCCTTCAGTTTTTGTGCTAACATTCATATCTCTAAAACTAGCATTTCCTAAAAGGAAAGCATAACCGGAGGTATAGCATCTAACTCTTTCAACCTAAATGAAACAAATTGGCACATAAGATTTACTTCTGAGAACTAAACATTGTGTGCAGAGATTTTGCAGCTATTTCTTTTCCTTCAGTTCTTGTGCTAACATTCCTATCTCTAAAACTAGCATTTATACTATAGGAAAGCATAACCGGGGGTATAGCAGCTAACTCGTTTAAACCTACCTGAAAAAGCATTGTACATATGATTTACTTCTGAGAACTAAGCATTGGTGCAGAGATTTTGCAGCTATCTTCTTTCCTTCAGTTTTTGTGCTAACATTCATATCTGTAAAACAAGCATTTTCTGTATAGGAAAGCATAACCGAGAGTATAGCCGCTAACTCTTTAAACCTACCAGAAAAACCATTGTACATTCGATTTACTTCTGAGAACTAAGCATTGTGTGCAGAGATTTTTCAGCTATCTACTTTCCTTCAGTTTTTGTGCTAACATTCCTATCTCTAAAACTAGCATTTACACTATAGGAATGCATAACCCTGGGTATAGCACCTAACTCTTTAAAACTACCTGAAAAAGCATGGTACATATGATTTACTTATTAGAACTAAGCATTGATTGCAGAGATTTTGCAGCTATCCCCTTTCCTTCAGTTTTTGTGCTAACATTCATATCTCTAAAAATAGAATTTCCTATATAGGAAAGCATAACCGGGGGTATAGCAGCTAACCCTTAAAACCTACCTGAAAAATCATGGAACATATGATTTAGTTCTGAGAATTAAGCATTGTGTGTAGAGATTTTGCAGCTATCTTCTTTGCTTCAGGTTTGTGCTAACATTCCTATCTTTAAAACTAGCATTTCCTTTATAAGAATGCATAACCGTGGGTATAGTCGCTAACTCTTTAAACCTAAATGAAATAACATGGCACATATGATTTACTTCTGAATCTAAGCATTGTGTGCAGAGATTTTGCAGCTATCTCATTTCCATCAGTTTTTTTTTAAAGATTTATTTATTTATTTAATTCCCCCCCCTCCCCTGGTTGTCTGTTCTTGGTGTCTATTTGTTGCGTCTTGTTTCTTTGTCTGCTTTTGTTTCTTTGTCCGCTTCTGTTGCGGTCAGTGGCACAGGAAGTGTGGGCGGCGCCATTCCTGGGCAGGCTGCACTTTCTTTTCACGCTGGGAGGCTTTCCTCACGGGTGCACTGCTTGCGTGTGGGGCTTCCCAACGCGGGGGACACCCTTGCGTGGCATAGCACTCCTTGCGCGCATGAGCACGGCGCATGGCCAGCTCCACACGGGTCGAGGAGTCCCATGGTTTGAACCGCGGACCTCCCATATGGTAGACAGACGCCCTAACCACTGAGCCAAAGTCCGTTTCCCTTTCCATCAGTTTTTGTGCTAACATTACTATCTGTAAAACTAGCATTTACACAATAGGAAAGCATAACCGGGGTTATAGCATTTTACTCTTTAAACCTAATTGAAAAGTCATGGTACTTATCATTTACTTCTGAGAACTAAGCATTGTGTGCAGAGAATTTGCAGAAATCTCCTTTCCTTCAGTTTTTGTGCTAACATTCCTATCTCTAAAACTAGCATTTCCTGTATAGGAAAGCATAACCGAGGGTATAGCAGCTAACTCTTTAAACGTAAATGAATCAACATGGCACATATGATTTATTTCTGAGAACGAAGCATTCTGTGCTGAGATTTTGCATGTACCTCCTTTCCTTCAGATTTTGTGCTAACATTCTTATCTCTAACCCTCGCATTTACACTATAGGAAAGCATAACCGGGGGTATAGCAGCTAACTCTTGAAACCTACGTGAAAAAGCATATTACATATGATTTATTTCTGAGAACTAAGCATTGTGTGCAGAGATTTTGAAGCTATCTCCTTTCCTTCAGTTTTTCTGCTAACATTCCTATCTCTAAAACTAGCATTTACACTATAGGAAAACATAAACGGGAGTATAGCAGCTAACACTTTAAACATACTTGAAAGAGGATGTGACATGTGCTTTACTTTTGGGAATTAAGCATTGAGTGCAGAGATTTTGTAGCTATCTCCTTTCCTTAAGTTTTTGTGCTAACATTCCTATCTCTAAAACTAGCATTTACACTATAGGAAAGCATCACATGGGGTATAGCAGCTAACTCATTAAACCTACTGAAAAAGCATGGTACATATGATTTACTTATGAGAAATAAGCATTGTGTGCAGAGATTGTCCAGCAATTTCTTCTCCTTCAGTTTTTGTGCTAACATTCCCATCTCTAAACCTAGCATTTCCTATATAGGAAAGCATAACCAGGCGTATAGCAGCTATGTCTTTAAACGTACCTGAAAAAGCATGGTACATATGATTTACTTCTTCGAACTAAGCAATGTGTGCAGATATTTTGCAGCTATCTCCTTTCCTTAATTTTTAGTGCTAACATTCCTATCTCGAAATCTAGCATTTACTATATAAGAAAGCATAACTGAGGGTATAGCAGTTAACTCATTAAACCTAAATGAAACAACAAGGCACATATGATATAATTCTGAGAACTAAGCATTGTATGCAGAGATTTTGCAGCTATAACCTTTCCTTCAGTTTTTTTGCAAACATTCCTATTTCTTAACATAGCATTTACTATATAGGAATGCATAACCGAGGGTATAGAACCTAACTCTTTAAACCTACTTGAAATAGAATGTCACATGGGCTTTACTTTCGGGAATTAAACATTGAGTGCAGAGATTTTGAAGCTATCTCCTTTCTTCAGTTTTTGTGCGAAAATTCCTATCCGTAAAACTAGCATTTCCTATATAGGAAAGCATAACCTAGAGTAGAGCAGCTAACTGCTTAAACATAAAAGAAACAACATTGCACAGATGATTTACTTCTGAGAACTAAATATTGTGTGCAGAAATTTTCCACCTATCTCATTTCCTTCAGTTTTTGTGCTAACAATCCTATCTCTAAAACTAGCTTTTACACTATAAGGAAGCATAACCGGGGGTATAGGAGCTAACTCTTTAAACCTACCTGAAAAAGCATGGAATATATGATTTACTTCTGAGAACTAAGCATTGTGTGCAGAGATTTTGCAGCTATCTCTTTTCCTTAAATTTTTGTGCTAACATTCCTATCTCTAAAACTGATATTTCCTAAATAGGAAAGCATAACCGAAGGAATAGCAGCTAACTTTTTAAAGCTAAATGAAATAACATGGCAGATATGATTTACTTCTGAGAACTAAGCATTGTGTGCGCCGATTTTTCAGCTTTCTTCTTTACTTCAGTTTTTGTGTTAACATTCCTATCTCTAAACCAAGCATTTACACTATAGGAAAGCATAACCGGGGGTATAGCAGCTAACTCTTTAAACCTACCTGAAAAAGCATGGTACATAGGATTTACTTCTGAGAACTAAGCATTGTGTGCAGAGATTTTGCAGCTATATCCTTTCCTTCAGTTTTTGTGCTAACATTCCTATCTCTAAAACTGTCATTTCCTATATAGGTAATCATAACCGATTGTATAGCAGGTAACTTTTAAACCTAAATGAAACAACAAGACACATATGATTTACTTCTGAAAGCTAAGCATTGTGGGCAGAGATTTTGCAGCTATCTCCTTTCCTTCAGTTTTTTTGATAACATTCCTATCTCTAAACCTAGCATTTACACTAAAGGAAAGCATAACCGGGGGGATAGCAGATAATTCTTTAAAACTTCCTGAAAATCATGGTACATATGATTTACTTCTGAGAACTAAGCATTGTGTGCAGAGATTTTGCAGCTATCTCCTTTCCTTCATTTTTTGTGCTAGCATTCCTTTCTCTATAACAAGCATTTCCTATATAGGAAAGCATAACCGAGGATATAGAAGCTAACTCTTTAAACCTAAATGAAACAACATGGCACATATGATTTCCTTCAGAGACCTAAGCATTTTGTGCAGTGATTTTGCAGCCATCTCGTTTACTTCTGTTTTTGTGCTAACATTCCTATCTCTAAAACTAGCATTTCCTATACAGGAAAGCATTACGTGTGTATAGCAGCTAACTCTTTAAACCTAAATGAAACAACATGGCACATATGTTTTACTCCTTTGAAGTAAGCATTGTGTACAGAGATTTTGCACCTAACTCCTTTCCTTCAGTTTTTGTGCTAACATTCCTATCTCTAAAACTAGCATTTAATATATAGGAATGCATAACCCAGGGTATAGCAGCTAACTATTTAAACCTACTTGAAAGATTATGTCAAATGTGCTTTACTTTTGGGAACTAAGCATTGAATGCAGAGATTTTGTGACTATCTCCTTTCCTTCACTTGTTGTGCTAATATGCCGATGTCTAAAATTTCCTTTTACACTATAGGAAAGCATAACCGGGGTTATAGCAGGTAACTATTGAAACCTAAATGAAACAACATGGCACATATGATCTACTTCTGAGAACTAAGCATTGTGTGCAGAGATTTTGCACCTATTTCCTTTCCTTCAGTATTTGTGCTAACATTCGTATCTCTAAAACTATCACTTACTATAGGGGAAAGCATAACCGAGGGTATAGCAGCTAACTCTTTAAACCTACTTTAAAGAGCATGTCACATGTGATTTACTTTATGGAACTAAGCATTGAGCGCAGAGATTTTGTGGCTATCTCCTTTCCTTCAGTTTTTCTGCTATTAGGCCTATCTCTAAAACTAACTTTTACAATATAGAAAAGCATAAACGGGGTATAGCAGCTAACTCTTTAAAGCTAAATGAAACAGCATAGCACATATGATTTACTTCTGAGAACAAAACATTTTGATCATAGATTTTGCAGCTATCTCCTTTCCTTCACTTTTTGGGCTAACATTCCTATCTCTAAAACTAGCATTTAGTATATAGGAAAGCATAACCGAGGGTATCGCAGCTAACTCTTTAAACCTACTTGAAAGAGGATGGCACATGTGTTTTACTTTTGGAAACTAAGCATTGAGTACAGAGATTTTGTGGCTAACTCATTTCCTTCACTTTTTGTGCTAATATGCCTATGTCTAAAACTACCATTTACACTATATGAAAGCAGAACCGGTGTATAGTAGCTAACTATTTAAACCTCAATGAAACAACAAGGCACATATGATTTACTTCTGAGAACTAACCATTGTGTGCATAGATTTTGCAGGTATCTCCTTTCCTTCACTTTTTGTGCAAATATTCCTATCTCTAAAACTAGCAGTTACTACATAGGAAAGCATAAACGAGGGTATAGCAGCTAACCCTTTTAACCAAATTAAACAACATGGCACATATTATTTACTTCTAAGAACTAAACATTGTGTGTAGATATTTTGCAGCTATCTCTTTTCCTTCAGTTTTTGTGCTAACATTCCTTTCTGTAAAACTAGCATTTATACTCTAGGAAAGCATAACCGGGGTTATAGCAGCTAACTCTTTAAACCTACCTGAAAAACCATGGTACTTATGATTTCCTTCTGAGAACTAAGCATTGTGTGCAGAGATTTTGCAGCTGTCTCCTTTCCAATCTCTAATACTAGAATTTCTTACATAGTAAAGCATAAACGAGGATATAGCAGCTAACTCTTTAAACCTACTTGAAAAAGGATGGTACATATGATTTACTTCTGAGAACTAAACATTGTGTGCAGAGATTTGGCAGCTATCTCCTTTCCTTCAGTTGTTGTGCTAACATTCATATCTCTAAAATTTGCATTTCATATATAGGAAAGCATAACTGGGGGAATAACAGCTAACTCTTTAAACCTACTTGAAAAAGCATGCTACATATAATTTACTTCTGAGAACTAAGCATTGAGTGTAGATATTTTGGAGCTATCTCCTTCCAATCAGTTTTTGTGCTAACATTCATATTTCTAAAACTAGCATTTCCTATATAGGAAAGTATAATCGAGGGTATCGCCGCTAAGTCTTTAAAGCTAAATGAAACAACAATGCACATATGATTTACCACTGAGAACTAAGCATTGTGTGCACAGATTTTGCAGCTATCTCCTTTCCTTCAGTTTTTGTGCTAACATTCCTTTCTCTAAAACAACCATATATACTATAGGAAAGCATAACCAGGCGTATAGGAGCTAATTCTTTAAACCTACTTGAAAAAGCATGGTACATACGATTTACTTTTGAGAACTAAGCATTGTTTGCAGAGACTATGCAGCTATCTTCTTTCCTTCAGTTTTTGTGCTAACATTCATATTTGTAAAACTAGAATTTCCTGTAAAGGAAAGCATAACCGAGGGTATAGCCGCTAACTCTTTAAACCTAAATGAAACAACATGGCACATATCAATTATTTCTGAGAACCAAGCGTTCTGTGCAGGGATTTTGCAGCTGTCTCCTTTCCCACAGTTTTTGACCTAACATTCCTTTCTCTAAAACTTGCATTTTCCCCATAGGAAAGCATAACCAGGGGTATACCAGTTTACATTTCAAACTTACCTGAAAAAGCATGGTACATATGATTTACTTCCGAGAACTAAGCATTGTGTGCAGAGATTTTGCAGATATCTCCCTTCCTTCATTTTTTGTACTAACATTCCTACCTGTAAAACTAGCATTTCCTCTTTTGGAAAGCATTACCGAGGATATAACCGCTACATGTTTAAACCTAAATGAAACAACATTGGACATATGATTTATTACTGAGAAATAAGCATTGTGTGCAGAGATTTTGCAGCTATCTACTTTCTTTCAGGATTTGTGCTAACATTCATATATCTAAAACGAGCATTTCCTATATAGGAAAGCATAACCGTGGGTATAGCAGTTAACTCTTTAAACCTAAATGAAACAATATGGCACATATGATTTACTTTTGAGAACTAAGCATTGTGTGCAGAGATTGTGCAGCTATCTCCTATCCTTCAGTTTTTGTGCTAACATTCATTTATCTAAAACTAGCATTTCCTATATAGGAAAGCATAACCGAGGGTATAGCAGCTAACTCTATAAACCTAAATGAAACAACATGGCACATATTATTTACTTCTGAGAACTAAACTTTGTGTGCAGAGATTTTGGAGCTATCTCTTTTCCTTCAGTTTTTGTGCTAACATTCCTATCTCTGAAACTAGCTTTTACACTATAGGAAAGCATAATCGAGGTATAGCAGCTAACTCTTTAAACCTACCTGTAAAACCATGGTACATATGATTTCCTTCTGAAAACTAAGCATTGTGTGCAGAGATTTTGCAGATATCTCCCTTCCTTCATTTTTTGTGCTAACATTCCTACCTGTAAAACTAGCATTTCCTATTTTGGAAAGCATAACCGAGGATATAACCGCTACCTCTTAAACCTAAATGAAACAACATGGCACATATGATTTAGTACTGAGAACTAAGCATTGTGTGCAGAGATTTTGCAGCTATCTCCTATCCTTAAGGTTTTGTGCTAACATTCATATATGTAAAACGAGCATTTCCTATATAGGAAAGTATAACCGAGGGTATAGCATCTAACTCTTTAAAACTAAATGAAAGAATATGGCACATATGATTTACTTCTGAGAACTAAACACTGTGTGCAGAGATTTTGCACCTATCTCTTTTCTTCAGTTTTTGTGCTAACATTCCCATCTCTAAAACGAACATTTATACTATAGGAAAGCATAACCGAGGGTATAGCAGCTAACTCTTTAAACCTACTTGGAAGAGGATGACGTATGTGTTTTACTTTAGGGAATTAAGCGTTGAGTGCAGAGATTTTGCATCTACCTCTTTTCCTTCAGTTTTTGTGCTAACATTCCTAATCTAAACCTAGCATTTACACTATAGGAAAGCATAACCGGGGGTATAGCAGCTAACTATTTAAACCTACCTGAAAGAGCATGGTACATATGATTTACTTCTGAGAACTAAGCATTGTGTGCAGAGATTTTGCAGCTATCTCCTTTCCTTCAGTTTTTCTGCTAACATTCATATCTCTAAAATTAGCATTTCCTATATAGGAAAGCACGACGGGGGGTATAGCACCTAACTCTTTAAATCTACCTGAAAAAGCATGGTACATATGATTTACTTCTGAGAACTAAGCATTGTGTGGAGAGATTTTGCAGCCGTCTTCTTTGCTTTAGTTATTGTGCTAACATTCCTATCTGTTAAACCTGCATTTCCTATATAGGAAAGCATAACAGAGGGTATAGTAGTTAACTCTTTAAACCTAAAAGAAACAACATCGCACATATGATTTACTTCTGAGACCTAAACATTTTGTGCAGAGATTTCGCAGCTCTCTATTTTATTTGAGTTTTTGTGCTAAAATTCCTATCTCTGAAACTAGCATTTACACTATAAGAAAGCATAACCGTGGGTATACCAGTTTTCACTTCAAGCCTACCTGAAAAAGCATGGTACATATGATTTACTTCTGAGAAGTAAGCATTGTGTGCAGAGATTTTGCAGCTATTTCCTTTCCTTCAGTTTTTGTGCTAACATTCCTATCTCTAAAACTGGCATTTACACTATAGGAAGCATTACCGGGGGGGATAGCAGCTAACTCTTTAAACCTACCTGAAAATGCATGGTACCTATGATTTATTTCTGAGAACTAAGCATTCTGTGCAGAGATATTGCAGCTAACTTCTTTGCTTCAGTTTTTGTGCTAACATTCCTATCTGTAAAACTACCATTTCCTTTATAGGAAAGCATAAGCGAGGGTATACCTGCTAACTCTTTAAACCTGAATGAAACAACATGGCACATATGATTTATTTCTGAGAAGTAAGCATTGTGTGCAGAGATTTTGCAGCTATCTCCTTTCCTTCAGTTTTTTTGCTAACATTCATAACTCTAAAACTAGCATTCCCTATATAGGAAAGCATAATCGTGGTATAGCAGCTAACTCTTTAAACCTACCTGAAAAACCATGGTACACATGATTTACTTCTGAGAACTAAGCATTGTGTGCAGAGATTTTACAGATATCTCCTTTCCTTCAGTACTTGTTCTAACATTCCTACCTGAAAAACTAGCATTTCCTATGTTGTAAAGCATAACCGAGGATATAGGCGCTACCTCTTTAAACCTAAATGAAACAACATGGCACATATGATTTACTACTGAGAACTAAGCATTCTGTGCAGAGATATTGCAGCTATCTCCTTTCCTTCAGATTTTGTTCTATCATTCATATATCTAAAATGAGCATTTCCTATATAGGAAAGCCTAACCGAGGGTATAGCAGCTAACTCTTTAAACCTAAATGAAACATTATGGCACATATGATTTACTTCTGAGAACTAAACACTGTGTGCAGAGATTTTGCAGCTATCTGTTTTCTTCAGTTTTTGTGCTAACATACCCATCTCTAAAACGAGCATTTATACTATAGGAAAGCATAACCACGGGTATAGCAGCTAACTCTTCAAACCTACCTGAAAAACCATGGTACATATGATTTACTTCTGAGAACCAAGCATTGTGTGCCGACATTTTGAAGCTATCTCCTTTCATTCAGTTTTTGTGCTGACATTCCTAATCTAAAACTATAATTTACACTATAGGAAAGCATAACTGGGGGTATAGCAGCAAACACTTTAAACCTACCTGCCAAAGCATGGTACATATGATTTAATTCTGAGAACTAAGAATTGTGTGCAGAGATTTTGCAGCTATCTCCTTTCCTTCAGTTTTTCTGCTAACATTCATATCTCTAAAAGGAGAATTTCCTATATAGGAAAGCATAACCGAAGATATAGCAGCTAACTCTATAAACCTAAATGAAACAATATGGCACATATGATTTCACACTGAGAACTAAACATTGTGTGCAGAGATTTTGCAGCTATCTTTTACTTCAGTTTTTGTGCTAACATTCCTATCTCTGAAACTAGCTTTTACACTATAGGAAAGCATAATCAAGGTATAGCAGCTAACTCTTTAAACCTACCTGAAAAACCATGGTACATATGATTTACTTCTGAGAACTAAGCATTGAGTGCAGAGATTTTGCAGATATCTCCCTTCCTTCATTTTTTGTGCTAACATTCCTACCTGTAAAACTAGCATTTCCTATTTTGGAAAGCATAACCGAGGATATAGCCGCTAACTCTTTAAACCAAAATGAAACAACATGGCACATATGATTTACTACTGAGAACTATGCATTGTGTGCAGAGATTTTGCACCTATCTACTTTCCATCAGGTTTTGTGCTAACATTCATATATCTAAAATGAGCATTTCCCATAAAGGAAAGCATAACCGTGGGTATAGCAGTTAACTCTTTAAACCTAAATGAAACAATATGGCACATATGATTTACTTCGGAGAACTAAGCACTGTGTGCAGAGATTTTGCAGCTATCTCCTTTCCTTCAGTTTTTGTGCTAACATTCATATCTCTAAAACTAGCATTTCTTTATAGGAAAGTATAACCGGGGGTATAGCACCTAACTCTTTAAACCTAAATGAAACAACATGGCACATATGATTTACTTCTGAGAACTAAGCATTGTGTGCAGAGATTTTGCAGCTATCTCCTTTCCTTCAGTTTTTGTGCTAACATTCCTATGTCTAAAACTTGCATTTACACTATAGGAAAGCATTACCGCGGCTATACCACCTAACTGTTTAAACGTAAATGAAACAACATGGCACAAATGATTTACTTCTGAGAACTAAGCATTGTGTGCAGAGATTTTGCTGCTATCTCCTTTCCTTCAGTTTTTGTGCTAACATTCGTATCTCCAGAACTAGCATTTCCTATACAGGAAAGCATAATCGAGGGTATAGCACCTAACTCTTTAAACCTAAATGAAACAACAAGGCACATATGATTTTCTTCTGAGAAGTAAGCATTGTGTGCAGAGATTTTGCAGCTATCTCCTTTCCTTCAGTTTTTGTGGTAACATTCGTATCCCTAAAACTAGCATTTCCTATATAGGAAAGCATAACCGAGGTTATAGCACCTAACGATTTAAACATAAATGAAACAACATGGCGCATATGATTTATTTCTGAGAACTAAGCATTGTGTGCAGAGATTTTGCATCTATCTCCTTTCCTTCAGTTTTTGTGCTAACATTCCTATGTCTAAAACTAGCATTTACACTATAGGAAAGCATTACCGCGAGTATAGCACCGAACTCTTTAAACCGAAATGAAACAACATGACACATATGATTTACGTCTGAGAACTAAAAATTGTGTGCAGAGATTTTGAAGCTACCATCTTTCCTTCAGTTTTTTTGCTAACATTCGTATCTTCAGAATTCGCATTTCGTATACAGGAAAGCATAACCGAGGGTATAGCACCTAACTCTTTAAACCTAAATGAAACAACATGGCACATATGATTTACTTCTGAGAACTAAGCATTGTGTGCACAGATTTTGCAGCTATCTCCTTTCCTTCTGTTTTTGTGCTAACATTCCTATGTATAAAACTAGCATTTACACTATAGGAAAGCATTACCACTTGTATAGCACCTAACGCTTTAAACCTAAATGAAACAACATGGCACATATGATTTACTTCTGAGAACTAAGCATTGTGTGCAGAGATTTTGCAGCTATCTCCTTTCCTTCAGTTTTTGTGCTAACAATCCTATGTCTAAGACTAGCATTTACAACATATGTAAGCATTAACGCGGGTATAGCACCTAACTCTTTAACCTAAATGAAACAACATGGCACATATGATTTACTTCTGAGAACTAAGCATTGTGTGCAGAGATTTTGCAGCTATCTCCTATCCTTCAGTTTTTGTGCTAACATTCGTATCTCTAAAACAGGCATTTCCTATATAGGAAAGCTTCACAGAGGGTATAGCACCTAACTCTTTAAACCTAAATGAAACAACATGGCACATATGATTTACTTCTGAGAACTAAGCATTGTGTGCAGGGATTTTGCAGCTAGCTCCTTTCCTTCATTTTTTGTGCTAACATTCGTATCTCTAAAACTAGCATTTCCTATATAGGAAAGCAGCACAGAGGCTAAAGCACCTAACTCTTTAAACCTAAATGAAACAACATGGCACATATGATTTACTTCTGAGAACTAAGCATTGTGTGCAGAGATTTTGCAGCTATCTCCTTTCCTTCAGTATTTGTGCTAACAATCCTATGTCTAAAACTAGCATTTACAACATATGAAAGCATTAACACGGGTATAGCACCTAACTCTTTAACATAAATGAAACAACATGGCAAACATGATTTATTTCTGAGAACTAAGCATTGTGTGCAGAGATTTTGCAGCTATCTCCTTTCCTTCAGTTTTTTTGCTAACATTCCTATATCTGAAACTAGCATTTACACTATAGAATAGCATTACCGTGGGTATAGCACCCAACTGTTTAAACTAAATGAAACAACATGGCACATATGATTTATTTCTGAGAACTGAGCATTGTGTGCAAAAATTTTGCATCTATCTCCTTTTCTTCAGTTTTTGTGCTAACATTCGTATCTATAGAACTAGCATTTCCCATACAGGAAAGCATAACCGAGGGTGAAGCACCTAACTCTTTAAACCTAAATGAAACAACATGGCACATATGATTTGCTTCTGAGAACTAAGCATTGTGTGCAGAGATTTTGCAGTTATCTCCTTTCCTTCTGTTTTTGTGCTAACATTCCTATATCTGAAACTAGCATTTACACTCTAGGAAAGCATAACCGCGGGTATGGCACCTAACTCTTTTAACCTAAATGAAACAACATGGCACATATGATTTACTTCTGAGAACTAAGCATTGTGTGCAGAGATTTTGCAGCTATCTCCTTTCCTTCAGATTTGGTGCTAACATTCCTATCTCTAAAAACAGCATTTACTATAAACAAAAGCAATACTGAGGGCATAGCAGTTAACTCTTTAAACCTAAATGAAACAGCATGGCACATATGATTTACTTCTGAAAACTAAGCACTGTGTGCAGAATTTGCAGCTATCTCCTTTCCTTCAGTTTTTGTGCTAACATTCCTCTCCCTAACCTAGCATTTACACTATACGAAAGCATAACCGGGGCTATAGCAGCTAACTCTTTAAACCTACCTAAAAATCATGCTACATATGATTTACTTCTGATATCTAAGCATGGTGTGCAGAGATTTTGCAGCTATCTCCTTTCCTTCAGTTTTTGTGCTAACATTCCTATCTCTATACGTAGCTTTTACACTATATGAAAGCATAACTGGGGTTATAGCAGCTCACTCTTTAAACCTACTGAAAAAGTATGAAACATATGATTTACTTCTGAGAACTAAGCATTGTGTGCATAGATTTTGCAGCTATCTCCTTTCTTTCAGTTTTTTTTTATTACATTCCTCTCTCTAAACCTAGCATATACACTATAGGAAAGCATAACCGGGGATAGAGCAGCTAACTCTATAAACCTACTTGAAAGAGGTTGTCACATGTGGTTTACTTTAGAGAACTACGCATTGATTGCAGAGATTTGTGGTCATCTCTTTTCCTTCAGTTTCTGTGCTAACATTCCTACCTCTAAAACTAGTCTTTACACTATAGGAAAGCATTACCGGGTGTATAGCAGCTAATTCTTTAAACGTACCTGAAAATGCATGGTACATATGATTTACTTCTGAGAACTAAGCAATGTGTGAAGAGATTTTGCAGGTATCTCCTTTCATTCAGTTTTTCTGCTAACATTCCTATCTCTAAAACTTAATTTACACTGTAGGAAAGCATTGCCGGGGGTATAGCACCTAGCTCTTTAAACGTACCTGAAAAAGCATGGTACCTATGATTTATTTCTGAGAACTAAGCATTGTGTGCAGAGATTTTGTACTTATCTACTTTCCTTCAGTTTTTGTGCTAACATTCCTATCTGTAAAACTAGCATTTCTATATAGGAAAGCATAACCGATGGTATGGCAGCTAACTCTTTAAACCTAAATGAATCAACATGCCACATATGATTTACTTCTGAGAACTAAGCATTGTGTGCAGAGATTTTGCAGCTATCTCCTTTCCTTCAGTTTTTGTGCTAACATTCTTATACTTATTCTAGCAATTACTATATATAGGAAATCATAACCGAGGGTATAGCAGCTAACTCTTTAACCCTAAATGAAACAGCATGGCACATATGTTTTACTTCTGAGAAGTAAGCATTATGTGCAGAGATTTTGCAGCTATATCCTTTGCTTTAGTTTTTGTGCTAACATTCTTATCTCTAAAACTAGCATTTACTATATAGGAAAACATAACTGAGGGTATAGCAGCTAACTCTTTAAACCTAAATGAAACAACATGGCACATATGATTTACTTCTGAGAACTAAGCATTGTGTTCAGAGATTTTGCAGGTATCTCCTTTCCTTCAGATTTTGTCCTTACGTTCCTATCTCTACAACTAGCATTTCCTATATAATAAAGCATAACCGAGGGAATAGCAGCTAACACTTAAAATCTACTTGAAAGAGGATGTCACATGTGCTTTACTTCAGGGAATTAATCATTGAGTGCAGAGATTTTGTGGCTATCTCCTTTCTTTCAGTTTTTGTGCTAACATTCCTATCTCTAAAACTAGGATTTCCTAAGTAGGAAAGCACACCCGATGGTATAGCAGCTAACTCGTTAAACCTAAATGAAACAACATGGAACTTATGTTTTCCTTCTGAGAGGTAAGCAATGTGTGCAGAGATTTTGCAGCTATCTCCTTTCCTTCAGTTTTTGTGCTTACATTCCTATCTCTAAAACTATAATTTACACTATAGGAATGCATAACCGTGGGTATAGCAGCTAACTCTTTAAACCTAAATGAAAAAACATGGCACAAATGATTTACTTCTGAGAACTAAGCATTGTGTGCAGAGAATTTGCAGCTATCTCCTTTCCTTCAGTTTTTGTGCTAACATTCCTATCTCTAAAACTAGCATTTCCTATATAGGAAAGCTTAAACGAGGGTATAGCAGGTAACTTTTATTTATTGACTTTGTCATAATATTACATTAAAAAAATATATATATATGAGGTCCCATTGAACCCTATCACCCCCACCCCATATCTGCCCCCCCAGCAATACTCCCTCCCATTATCATGACACATCCATTGCATTAGGCAAGTACATCTCTGGGCAACCCCGCACCCCATGGTCAGCGGTCAACACCTTGGCCCACACTCTCTCCCATTCCATCCAGTGGGCCCTGTGAGCATTTACAATGTCCTGTGATTGCCCCTGAAGCACCATCCAGGGCAGCTCCATGTCCCAAAGGCGCCTCCACCTCTCATCTCTTCCTGCCTTTCCCCATACCCATCAGCCATCATGTCCACTTTTCTCAATCCAATGCCACCTTTTCTATGTGGCCATTGGATTGGTTGTGTCTATTGCACCTCTATGTCAAGATGAGGCTCAGATTCCACATGGATGCTGGATGCAATCCTCCCACTTTCAGTTGTAATCACTCTAGTCTCCATGGTGTGGTGGTTGTCCTTCTTCAACTCCATCCTAGCTGAGTGTGGTGAGCCCAATAAGTCAGATTGTAGGTGCTGGAGTCTGTTGAGGCTCAAGGACCTGGCTATCACATTGTCAGTCCAGAGATTCAAATCCCCTAAATATATCTTAAACCCCGACACTTACTGCACCTCCAGCACATTAGCATGAAAGTCTTATGAAGAGACATCCCATCTGAGTCCAGATTCGTCACACATAAACACTAGTTCCAAAGAGGGGCCATCTGACGTGGTAGTTAACCCCATCGGCCATGACCATAACTCCCATGGGTCTCTTTAGCCCTCGAAGGAACCGATATCTGGGGGTTGTATCTGCATTATCTGTCTCTCAGACTCTGCTCAGTTGTGCATAAGTCAATCCTTCTGACAGACTCCAGACTCTTTTAGAGGGACTCGTAGCCATATAAACTCATTTCTCCTTTCCATTTCCCCTTACATGAGGTCAAACAGCATTTTAAGGTCATGTTATTTTATGTAGACAGGGATATTCCGATGATCCGCGTTGAACCTTCCGTATGAGGTCATTTTCCAGTTGCATCATCAGTATGGTCTTTAAACCTTAATAAAACAACATGGCACATATGATTTCCTTCTGAGAACTATGCATTGTGTGCAGATATATTGCAGCTATCTCCTTTCCTTCATTTTTAGTGCTAACATTCCTATCAGTAAAAGAAGCATTTACTATGTACGAAAGCATAAGTGAGGGTATACCAGTTAACTCTTTAACCCTAAATGAAACATCATGGCACATATGATATACATCTGAGAACTAAGCATTGTGTGCAGAGATTTTGCAGCTATCTCCTTTCCTTCAGTTTTTGTGCTAACATTCCTATCTCTAAAATAAGCATTTCCAATATAGGAAAGAATAACCAAAGTTATAGCAGCTATTCTTTAAACCTAAATGAAACAACGTGGCACATATGATTTACTTCTGGGAACTAAGCATTCTGTTCAGAGATTTTGCACCTATCTCCTTTCCTTAGTTTTTGTGGTAACATTCCTATCTCTAAAACTAGCATGTACACTATAGGAAAGCATAACCTGGGGTATAGCAGCTAACTCTTTAAACCTAAATGAAACAACATGGCACATATGATTTCCTTCCAAGAACTAAGCATTGTGTGCAGAGATTTTGCAGCTCCCTCCTTTCCTTCAGTTTTTGTGCTAACATACCTACCTCTAAAAATAGCATTTCCTATATAAGAAAGCATAACCGAGGGTATGGCAGCTAACTCTTTAAACCTAAATGAAAACACATGGCACATATGTTTTACTCCTGGGAAGTAAGCAATGTCTGCAGAGATTTTGCAGCTATCTCCTTTCCTTCAGGTTTTGTGCTAACATTCCTTTCTCTAAAACTAGCATTTACAATATAGGAAAGCATAACCGGGGGTATAGCAGCTAACTCTTTAAACCTACTTGAAAAAGCATGGTACATATGATTTACTACTGAGAACTAAGCATTGTGTGCAGAGATTTTGCTGCTATCTCCTTTCCTTCAATTTTTCTGCTCAGATTCCTGTCTCTAAAACTTGCATTTCCTATGTATGAAAGAATAACCGAGGGTATAGCCGCTAACTCTTTAAACCTAAATGAAACATCATAGCAGATATGATTTACTTCTGAGAACTAAGCATTGTGTGCTGAGATTTTGAAGCCATCTCCTTTCCTTCAGTTTTTGTGCTAAACCTACCATTTACTATATAGGAAAGCGAAGCAGAGTGTATAGCAGCCAACTCTTAAACCGACTTGAAATAGGATGACACATGTGCTTTCTTTAGGGAACTAAGCATTGAGTGAAGAGATTTTGTGGCTAACTTCTTTCCTTCAGGTTTTTGCTAACATTCCTATCTCTAAAACTAGCATTTACACTATAGGAAAGCATACCTGGGGGAATAGCATTTCACTCTTTAAACCTACCTGAAAAAGCATGGATCATATGATTTACTTCTGAGAACTAAGCATTGTGTGCAGAGATTTTGCAGCTATCTCCTTTCCTTCAGTTTTTGTGCTAACAGTCCTATGTGTAAAACCAGCGTTTCCTATATAGGAACGCATAACCGAGGGTATAGCAGCTACGTCTTTAAATCTACTTGAAACAGGGTGTCACATGTGATTTACTTTAGGGAACTAAGCATTGAGTGCAGAGATTTTGCGGCTATATCCTCTCCATCAGTTTTCGTACTAACATTCCTATCTCTAAAACTAGCTTTTACAGTATAGGAAAGCATAACAGGTGGAATAGCAGCTAACTCTTTAAACCTACCTGAAAAACATGGTACATGTGATTTACATCTGAGAAATAAGCATTGTGTGCAGAGATTTTGCAGCTATCTCCTTTCCTTCAGTTTTTGTGCTAACATTCCTATCTCTAAAACAAGCATTTCCCATTAGGAAAGCATAACCAGGAGTATAGCAGCTAACTCTTTAAACCTAAGTGAAACAACATGGCACATATGATTTCCTTCAGAGAAGTAAGGATTGTGTGCAGAGATTTTGCAGCTATTTCCTTTCCATATTTTTTTGTGCTAACATTCCTATGTCTAAAACTAGCATTTCCTATATTGGAAAACATGACCGAGGTATAGCAGCTAACTATTTTAAACCTACTTGAAAGAGGATATCACATGTGCTTTACTTTAGGGAACTAAGCATTGAGTGCAGCGATTTTGCGGCTATCTACTTTCCTTCAGTTTTGGTGCTAAAATTCCTATCTCGAAAACTAGCTTTTACACTATAGGAAAGCATAACACGGGGTATAGCAGCTAATCTTTAAACCTAAGTGAAACTACATCGCTCATGTGATTTCCTTCTGAGAACTAAGCATTGTGTGCAGAGATTTTGCAGCATTCTCCTTTCCTTCAGTTTTTGGGCTAACATTCCTATCTCAAATTTAGCATTTACACTATAGGAAAGCATAACCGGATTTATAGCAGCTAACTCTTTAAACCTATTGAAAGAGGATGTCTCATGTGCTTTCTTTTAGGGAACTAAGCTTTGAGTGCAGAGATTTTCAGCTATCTCCTTTCCTTCAGTTTTTGTGGTAGCCTCCCTACCTCTAAAACTAGCATTTCATGTATAGGAAGGCATAACGGAAGGTATAGCAGCTAACTCTTTAAACCTAACTGAAACAACATGGCACATATGATTTACTTCTCAGAACTAAGCATTGTGTGCAGAGATTTTCAGCTATCTGCAGTCCTTCAGTTTTTGTGCTAACATTCCTATCTCTGAAACAAGCAATTCCTATATAGGAAAGCATAACCGAGTGTATAGCAGCTAACTCTTTAAACCTAAATGAAACAACATGGCACATATGATTTCCTTGTGAGACCTAAGAACTGTGTGTAGAGATTTTGCAGCTATCTCGTTTCCTTCATTTTTTGTGCTATCATTCCTATCTCTGAAACTAACATTTCCTATATAGGAAAGCATAACCGTGGGTAAAGCAGCTAAATCTTTAAACCTAAATGAAACAACATGGCACTTATGTTTTTCTCCTGGGAAGTAAGCAATGTCTGCAGAGATTTTGCAACTATCTCCTTTCCTTCAGTTTTCATGCTAACATTCCTATCTCTAAAACTGGCATTTCCTATATAGGAAAGCATAACCGACGGTATAGCAGCTGACTTTTTAAACCTCATTGAAACAACATGGCACATATCTTTTTCTCCTGGGAAGTAAGCCTTGTGTGCATAGATTTTGGAGCTATCTCCTTTCCTTCATTTTTTGTGCTAACATTCCTATCTCTAAAACTTGAATTTACACTATAGGAAAGCATAACCGGGGGTATAGCAACTAACTCTTTAAACCTACCTAAAATAGCATGTTACATATGATTTACTTCTGAGAACTAAGCATTGTGTGCAGAGATTTTGCAGCTCTCTCCTTTCTTTCATTTCTGGTGCTAACATTCCTATCTCTAAAACTAGCATTTACTGTGTACGAAAGCATAACGGAGCGTATAGCAGTCAACTCTTTAAACCTAAATGAAACAATATGGCGCATATGATTTACTTCTGAGAACTAAGCATTTTGTGCAGAGATTTTGCAGCTATCTGCTTTCCTTCAGTTTTTGGGCTAACATTCCTATCTCTAAAACTAGCTTTTACACTATAGGAAAGCATAACCGTGGGTATAGCAGGTCACTCTTTAAACCTACCTGAAAAATCATGGAACATATGATTTACTTCTGAGAACTAAGCATTGTGTGCAGAGATTTTGCAGCTATCTCCTTTCCTTCAGTTTTTGTGCTAACATTCCTATGTCTAAAACTGGCATTTCCTATATAGGAAAGCATAACCGATGTTATAGCAGCTTACTTTTTAAACCTCATTGAAACAACATGGCACATATGTTTTACTCCTGTGAAGTAAGCATTGTGTGCATAGATTTTGGAGCTATCTCCTTTCCTTCATTTTTTGTGCTAACATTCCTATCTCTAAAACTTGAATTTACACTATAGGAAAGCATAACCGGTGGTATAGCAGCTAACTCTTTAAACCTACCTAAAATAGCATGCTAGATATGATTTACTTCTGAGAAATAAGCATTGTGCAGAGATTTTGCAGCTCTCGCCTTTCTTTCATTTTTAGTGGTAACATTCCTATCTCTAAAACTAGCATTTACTGTGTGCGAAAGCATAACGGAACGTATAGCAGTTAATTCTTTAAACCTAAATGAAACAATATGGCGCATATGATTTACTTCTGAGAACTAAGCATTTTGTGCAGAGATTTTGCAGCTATCTGCTTTCCTTCAGTTTTTGTGCTAACATAACTATCTCTAAAACTAGCTTTTACTCTATAGGAACGCATAACCGAGGGTATAGCAGCTACGTCTTTAAATCTACTTGAAACAGGATGTCACATGTGCTTTACTTTAGGGAACTAAGCATTGAGTGCAGAGATTTTGCGGCTATATCCTCTCCATCAGTTTTTGTGGTAACATTCCTATCTCTAAAACTAGCTTTTACAGTATAGGAAAGCATAAAAGGGGGAATAGCAGCTAACGCTTTAAACCTACCTGAAAAAGCATGGTACATGTGATTTACAATCTGAGAAATAAGCATTGTGTGCAGAGATTTTGCAGCTATCTCCTTTCCTTCAGTTTTTGTGCTAACATTCCTATCTCTAAAACTAGCATTTACTATATAGGAAAGCATAACTGAGGTTATTGCAGGTAACTATTTAAACCTAATTGAAACAACTAGGCACATATGATTTACTTCATAGAACTCAGCATTGTGTGCAGAGATTTTGCAGCTATCTCCTTTCCTTCATTTTTTGTGCTATCATTCCTATCCCTAAAACTAGCATTAACTATATAGGAGAGATTAACCCAGGGTATAGGAGCTAACTGTTTGAAACTAAATGAAACAACATGGCACATATGACCTACTTCTGACAACTAAGCATTGTGTGCAGACATTTTGCAGCTATCTCCTTTCCTTCAGTTTTCGTGCTAACATTCCTATCTCTAAAATTAACATTTACTGTAAAGGAAAGCGTAACAGAGTGTATAGCAGCAAACTCTTGAAACCTACTTGAATGACGATGTCACATGTAATTTACTTTAGGGAAGTAAGCATTGAGTGCAGAGATTTCGTGGCTATGTCCTTTCCTTCAGTTTTTGTGCTAGTATCCCTATTTCTAAAACTAGCTTTTACACATTAGGAAAGCATAACAGGGGATATAGCAGCTAACTCTTTAAACCTGCCTGAAAAAGCATGGTATATATGATTTTCTTGTGAGAACTAAGCATTGTGTGCAGAGATTTTGCACCTATCTCCTTTCCTTCATTTTTTGTGCTAGCATTAGTATCTTTAAAACTAGCGTTTCCTATATAGGAAAGCATAACGGAGGGTATAGCAGCTAACTCTTTAAACCTACTTGTAAGAGGATGTCACATATGCTTTACTTTAGGGAACTAAGCATTGAGTGAGAGATTTTGTGGCTATCTCCTTTCCTGCAGTTTTTGTACTAGCATTCCCATCTCTAAAACTAGCATTTATTATATAGGGCTGCATAAATGAGGGTATAGCAGCTAACAATTTAAATCCAATTGAAACAACATGGCACATATGATCTACTTCTGAGAACTAATCACTGTGTGCAGATATTTTGCAGGTATCTCCTTTCCTTCAGTTTTTGTGCTAACATTCGTATCTCTAAAACTAGCATTTACTATATAGGATAGCATATCCGCGGGAAAAGCTGCTAACTATTTAAACCTACTTGGAAGAGGATGTCACATGTGCTTTACTTTAGGGAACTAAGCATTGTGTGCTGAGATTTTCCAGCTTTCCCTTTCCGTCATTTTTTGTGCTAACATTCCTATCTCTAATACTAGCATTTACTATATTGAAAGACATAACCGAGGGTATAGCAGGTAACTCTTTAAACCTAAATGAAACAATATGGCACATATGGTTTACTTCTGAAAACTAAGCATGGTGTGCAGAGATTTTGTAGCTATCTCCATTCCTTCAGTTTTTTTGCTAACATTCCTACCTCAAAAACTAGCATTTACTATATAGGAAAGTATAACCGAAGGTATATCAGTGCAGCTATCTGCTTTCCTTCAGTTTTTGTGATAACATTCCTATCTCTAAAACTAGCAGTTTCTATATAGCAAAGCATAACCGAGGCTATAGCAGCTAACTGTTTTAACATACTTGAAAGAGGATGTCATATGTGCTTTACTTTAGGGAACTAAGCATTGTGTGCAGAGATTATATGGCTAACTCCTTTCTTTAAGTTTTTGTGCTAATACTGCTATCTCTGAAACTAGCATTTACTATAGGAGAAAGTATAACCGAGGGTATAGCAGCTAACTCTTTAAACCTAAATGAAACAACATGACACATATGATTCACTTCTGAGAACTAAGCATTGTGTGCAAAGATTTTGCAGCTATCTCCTTTTCTTCAGTTTTTGTGGTAACATTCCTATCTCTGAAAATAGCGTTTACTGAATAGGAAAGCATAACCAAGGGTATAGCAGCTAACTCTTTAAACCAAATGAAACAACATGGCACATATGATTTACTTCTGAGAACTAAGCACTTTGTACAGAGATTTTGCAGCTATCTCCTTTCCTTCAATTTTTGTACTAACATTCCTATTCCTAAAACAAGCATTTACTATATAGGAAAGCATAACCGAGGGTATAGCAGCTAACTCTTTAAACCTAAATGAAACAACACAGCACATCTGATTTACTTCTGAGAACTAAGAATTGTGTGCAGAGATTTTGCAGCTATATCCTTTCATTCTGTTTTTGTGCTAACATTTCTTTCTCTAAAACTGGCATTTACTATATACGAAAGCATAACGGAGGGTATAGCAGCTAACTCTTTAAACCTAATAAAACAACATGGCACATATGATTCACTTCTGAGAACTAAGCATTGTGGGCAAAGATTTAGCAGCTATCTCCTTTCCTTCAGTTTTTGTGGTAACATTCTTATCTCTAAAACTAGCTTTTACTAAATCGGAAAGCATAACCGAGGGTGTAGCAGCTAACTCTTTAAACATAAATGAAATAACATGGCACATATAATTTACTCTTGAAAACTAAGCATTGTGTGCAGAGATTTTGCAGATATCACCTTTCCTTCAGTTTTTGTTCTAACATTCCTATCTCTAAAACTAGCAGTTACTATATAGGAAAGCATAACCGATCGTATAGCAGCTAACTTTTAAACCTACTTGAAAGAGGATGTCACATGTGCTTTACTTCAGGAAACTAAGCATTGTGTGCAGAGATTTTGTGGTTATCTCTTTTCCTTCAGTTTTTGTGCTAATATTCCTATTTATAAAACTAGCATTTACTATATATGAAAGCATAACCGAGGGTATAGCCACTAATTCTTTAAACCTAAATGAAACAACATGGCAAATATTATCTACTTCTCAGAACTAAGTATTGTGTGCAGAGATTTTGCAGCTATCTCCTTTGTTCAGTTTTTGTGCTTACATTCCTATCTCTAAAACTAGCATGTACTCTAAAGGAAAGCATACCCAAGGGTATATAGCAGCTAACGCTTTAAACGTACTTGAAAGAGGATGTCACATATGCTTTACTTTAGGGAACTAAGCACTGTGTGCAGATCTTTTGCAGCTATCTCCTTTCCTTTAGTTTTTGTGCTAACATTCCTATCTCAAAAACTAGCATTTACTATATAGGAAAGTATAACCGAGGGTATAGCAGCTAACTCTTTAAACCTACGTGAAATAGGATGTCACTTATGCTTTACTTTAAGGAAATAAACCTGGAGTGCAGAGATTTTGCACATATCTCCTTTCCTTCAGTTTTTGTGCTAAGATTCCTATCTCTAAAACTACCATTTACTATATAGGAAAGCATAACAGAGGCTTTAGCAGCTAACACATTAAACCTAAACGAAACAACATGGCACATAGGATGTACTTCTGAGAAATAAGCATTGTGTGCATAGATTTTGCAGCTATCTCCTTTCCTTCATTTTTTGTGCTTACATTCCTAACTCTAAAACTAGCATTTACTCTATAGGAAAGAATAACCGAGGGTATAGCAACTAACTTTTTAAACCCACTTGGACGAGGATGTCTCATGTGCTTTACTTTAGGGAACTAAGCATTATGTGCAGAGATTTTGCATGTTCATCCTTAAATTCTGTTTTTGTGCTAACATTCCTATCTCTAAAACTAGCATTTACTATGTACGAAAGCGTAACCGAGGGTACAGCAGCTAACACTTTAAACCTAAATGAAACAACATGGCGCATATGATTCACTTCTGAGAACTAAGCATTGTGTGCAAAGATTTTACACCTATCTCCTTTCCTTCAGTTTTTGTGGTAACATTCCTATCTCTAAAATTGGCGTTTACGAAATAGGAAAGCATAACCACGGTGTAGCAGCTAACGCTTTATACCTAAATGAAACAACATGGCACATATGATTTTGTTCTGAGAAGTAAGCATTCTCTGCAGAGATTTTGCAGCTATCTCCTTTCCTTCAGTTTTTGTGCTCACATTCTTATCTCTAAAACTAGCATTTACTATATAGGAAACCATAACCGAGGGTATAGCAGCTAACTCTTTTTTTTTTTAGTTTAATACTTTTTTTAATTGATTTTTTAAAAATATTACATTAAAAAATATGAGGTCCCATACGACCCCACCACCCCTACCCCCCTCCCAGCAACACTCACTCCCATCATCATGACATATCCATTGCATTTGGTAAGTACATCTCTGGGTATCTCTGCACCTCATGGTCATTGGTCCACATCATGGCCCACACTCTCCCCCATTCCATCCAGTGAGCCCTGGGAGGATTTACAATGTCCGGTGATTGCCCCTGAAGCACCATCCAGGGCAACTCCAAGTCTCAAAGGCGCCTCCACATCTCATCTCTTCCTGCCATTCCCCATACCCAACAGCCACCATGTCCACTTTTCCCACTCCATTGCCACCTTTTCTCTGAGGTCCTTGGATTGGTTCTGTCCGTTGCACCTCTATGTCAAGAGGAGGCTCAGATTCCACATGGTTACTGGATGCAATCCTCCTGCTTTCAGTTGTAGGCTCTCTAGGCTCCATGGTGTGGTGGTTGCCTTTCTTCAACTCCATCTTAGCTGAGTGAGGTGAGTCCAATAATTCAGATTGTAGAAGCTGGAGTCTGTTGAGGCTCAGGGCCTGGCTATCATATTATCACTAAAAAGATTCAATCCCCTAAATATATCTTAAACCCCAATACCAACTACAATTCCAGTAAAGTAGCATGATAGTCTTATGAAAAGAGATCCCCTCTGGGTCCAGTTTCATCACGCAGAAACACCAGCTCCATAGAAGGGCCATCTGACATGGCAGTGAACCCTATCTGCCATGACCGTAGAACCCGTGGGTCCCTTGAGCCCTCAAAGGAACCAATACCTGGGGATTGTATCTACTTTATCTGTCTCTTAGACTCTGCTCAGTTGTGCATAAGGGAAATCCTTCTGACAGCCTCCAGACTCTTTTTTATTTAGAGACTCATAGCCATATAAACTCATTTCTCCTTTCTATTTCCCCCTTACATTAGGTCAAACAGCATTTTAAAGTCATATTATTGTATGTAGACAGGGATATTCTACTGATCCGCATCGAACCTTCAATTCAAGGTCATTTTCCAGTTAGCAGCTAACTCTTTAAACCTAAATGAAACATCATGGCACTTATGATTTACTTCTGAGAATTAAGCATTGTGTGCAGAGATTTTACAGCTATCTCCTTTCCTTCAGTTTTTGTGCACACATTCCTATCTCTAAAACTAGCATTTACATTATAGGAAACCATAACCGAGGGTATAGCAGATAACTCTTTAAACCTGCATGAAAGAGGATGTCACATTTGATTCATTTTAGGGAACTAAACATTGAGTGCAGAGATTTTGCTGCTATCTCCTTTCCTTCAGTGTTTGTGCTAATATGCCTATCTCTAAAACTAGCATTTACACTATAGGAAAGCATAACGGGGGTATAGCAGCTAACTCTTTAAAGCTACCTGAAAAAGCATGGTATATATGATATACTTCTGAGAACTAAGCATTGTGTGCAGAAATTTTGCAGCTATCTCCTTTCCTTCCGTTTTTGTGCTAACATTCCTATCTTTAAAACTAGCATTAACTATATTGATGTTGGCTATGGGGGGGGGGGGGGGGGGGGGGGGGGGGGGAAGGCTCTTTGTCTTTTCAGAGATAAGCTAAGCTGAAGGCTGTGGGTGTGGAACGGTAAGAGGCTGCATTCCTGCACTTAGGGACAATGACTACAGGCTCCAGTCACAGGAAACAGTTTAACAATGCAAGGGCTATAAACTTAAAGTGTTTAGGGGAAATGCAAAATGTAAATATGCTAAAAGCTTACCTAGAATGTCTGAAGTCCATGCTAAAAGCTTACCTAAGATGTGGAAGATAGATATGCTAATTGGAGCCTATTGAGAACTGAAACAAAGCAACCATTTGGTCTTTCCTCGTGGTTTAAAAGACATTTGAAAATCTTGTTCAGGGATCGGGATTCAAAGAGAAGTTCCCGAGAACAGCAAGCAGTCAATAAACAATTTTTCCTTCTAAAAATCACTCCTGAGTCCTGGCCTCTCTATACTCAAATAATTGAACTTCTCTTAAATTCTACAACAATATAAGAAAGCATAACCGAGGGTATAGTAGCTAACTCTTTAAACCTACTTGAAAGAGGATGTCACATGTGATTTACTTTAGAAACTAAGCATTGAATGCAGAGATTTTGCACATATCCCCTTTCCTTCAGTTTTTGTGCTAACATTCCTATCTCTAAAACTAAAATTTACTAAATATGAAAGCATAACCGAGGGAATAGCACCTAACTATTTAAACCTAAATGAAACAACATGGCACATATGATTTACCTCTGAGAAATAAGCATTGTGTGCAGAGATTTTCAGCTATCTCCTTTCCTTCAGTTTTGGTGCTATCATTCCTATCTTTAAAACTAGCATTTACTATATAGGAACCCATAACCGAGGGTATAGCAGATAACTCTTTAAACCTACTTGAAAGAGGATGTCAAATGTGCTTTACTTTAGGGAACTAAGCATTGTGTGCAGAGATTTTGCAGCTATCTACCTTTCTTCAGTTTTTGTGCTAACATTCCTATCTCTAATACTAGCATTTACTATATAGAAAACCATAACCGAGGGTATAGCAGGTAACTCTTTAAACCTAAATGAAACAACACGGCAGATATGATTTACTTCTGAGAATTAAGCATTGTGTGCAGAGATTTTACAGCTATCTTTTTCCTTCAGTTTTTGTGCTTACATTCCTATCTCTAAAACTAGCTTTTACTGTATAGGAAATATTAACAGAGGGTACAGCAGCTAACTCTTTGAAACTTCTTGAAAGAGGATGTCACATGTGCTTTACTTTAGGGAACTAAGCATTGAAGGCAGAGCTTTTTTGGCTATCTCCTTTCCTTCAGTTTTTGTGCTAACATTCCTATCCCTAATACTAGCATTTACTATATAGGAAAGCATAACCGAGGGTATAGATTCTAACTATTTAAACTTAAATGAAAGAACATGGCACGTATGATTTTCTTCTGAGATCTAAGCATTTTGTGCAGAGATTTTGCAGCTTCTCTTTTCCCTCAGTTTTTGTGCTAACATTTCTATCTCTAAAACTAGCATTTACCACTTATCAATGCATAACCGAGGGAAAAGCAGCTAACTCCTTAAACCTAAAAGAAACAACATGACAAATATGATTTACTTCTGGGATCTAAGAATTGTGTGTAGAGATTTTGCAGCTAGCTCCTTTCCATCAGTTTTTGTGCTAACATTCCTAGCTCTAAATCTTACATTTACTATATAGGAGTGCAAAACCGAGGGAACACCAGCTAACTCTTTAAACCTAAATGAGATAACATGGCACATATGATTTCCTTCTGAGAACTAAGCATTGTGTGCAAATATTTTGAAGCTATTTCTCTTTCCTCCATTTTTATGCTAACATTCCTATCTCTAAAACTAGCAATAAATATACAGGAAAGCATAATCGAGGGTATAGCAGCTAACTCTTTAAACCTACTTGAAAGAGGATGTCACAGGTGCTTTACGTTAGGGAACTAGGCTTTGAGTGCAGAGTTTGTGGCTATCTCTTTTCATTCAGTTTTGTGCTAACATTCCTACCTTTAAAACTAGCATTTATACTATAGGAAAGCATTATCGGGGGTATAGCAGCTAACTCTTTTAACCTACCTGAAAAAGCATGGTATATATGATTTACTTCTGAGAAATAAGCATTGTGTGAAGAGATTTTGCAGCTATCTCCTTTCGTTCAGTTTTTGTGCTAACCTTCCTATCTCTGAAACTAGCATTTACTATAAAGGAAAGCATAACCGATGGCATAGCCTGTAACTCTTTAAACCTACTGGAAAGAGGTTATCACATGTGCTTTACTTTAGGAAACTAAGCATTGATTGCAGAGATTTTGTGCCTATCTCCTTTCCTTCAGTTTTTGTGCTAATATGCCAATATCTAAAACTAGCATTTACACTATAGGAAAGCAAAACTGGCGGTATGGCAGGTAACTCTTTAAAACAGCCTGAAAAAGCATGGTATATATGATTTATTTCTGAGAACTAAGCATTGTGTGCAGAGATTTTACACCTATTTCCTTTCCTTCAGTTTTTGTGCTAACATTCCTATCTATAAACTAGCATTTACTATATATGAAAGAATAACCGAGGGTATAGCAGCTAACTCTTTAAACCTAAGTGAAACAACATGGCTCATATGATCTACTTCTGAGAACTAAGCATTGTATGCAGAGATTTTGAGGCTATCTCCTTTCCTTCAGGTTTTGTGCTAACATTCCTATCTCTAAAACTAGCATTTAATTTATAGGAAAGCATAACCGATGGTATAGCAGCTAACTCTTTAAAAATACTTGAAAGAGGATGCCACATGTGCTTTTCTTTAGGGAATTAATCATTGAGTGCAGATATTTTGTGGGTATGTCCTTTCCTTCTGTTTTTTGTGCTAATATGCCTATCTCTAAAATTAGCTTTTATCCTATAGGTTATCAGAGCAGGGGGTATATCACCTAACTTTTTAACCCTACCTCAAAAGCATGGTATATGTGATATACTTCTGAGAACGAAGCATTGTGTCAAGAAATTTTGGATCTATCTCCTTTCCTTCAGTTTTTATGCTAAGATTCCTATCTCTAACACTACTATTTAATATATAGGAAAGAATAACCGAGGGTATAGCAGCTAACCCTTTAAACCTAAATGAAACAACATTTCGCATATGATTCACTACTGAGAACTAAGCATTGTGTGCAGAGATTTTGCAGCTATCTCCTTTACTTCAGTTTTTGTGCTAACATTCCTATCTCTAAAACTAGCATATATACTATAGGGAAGCATAACCGGGGGTATAGCAGGTAACTCTTTAAACCTACATGAAAAGGCATGGTACATATGATTTACTTCTGAGAACTAAGCATTATGTGCAGAGATTTTGCAGCTATCTTCTTTCCTTCAGTTTTTGTGCTAACATTCCTATTTCTAAGACAAGAATTTCCGATATAGGAAAGCATAACCGAGGGTTTAGCCGCTAACTCTTTAAACCTAAAGGTAACAACATGGCACATATGATTTACTTCTGAGAACTAAGCATTGCGTGTAGAGATTTTACAGCTATCTCCTTTCCTTCAGTGTTTGTACTAACATTCATAACTCTAAAACTATCATTTCCTATATAGGAGAGCATAACCAAGTGTTAATCAGCTAACTCTATAAAGCTAAAGGAAACAAAATGGCACATATGATTTACTTCTAACAACTAAGCGTTGTGTACAGAGATTTTGCAGCGATCTCCTTTCCTTCAGTTTTTGTGCTAACATTCATATCTCTAAAGCTAGCATTTCCTATATAGGAAACATAACCGTGGTTATAGCAGCTAACTCTTTAAACCTACCTCAAAAGCATGGTACATACGATTTACTTCTGAGAACTAAGCATTGTGTCCAGAGATATTTCCGCTGTCTTCTTTCCTTCAGTTTTTGTGCTAACATTCCTAACTGTAAAACTAGTATTTCCTATATAGGAAAGCATAACCGAGGGTATTGCTGCTAATTCTTTAAAACTAAATGAACCAACATGGCACATATGATTTACTTCTGAGAACTAAGCATTGTGTGCAGAGATTTTGCAGCTATCTTCTTTCCTTCAGTTTTTGTGCTAACATTCCTATCTGTAAAACTAGCATTTCGTACATAGGAAAGCATAACTGAGGGTATCACCGCTAATTATTTAAACCAAAATGAAACAACATGGAACTTGTGATTTCCTTCTGAGAACTAAGCATTGTGTGCAGAGATTTTGCAGCTATCTCCTATCCTTCAGTATTTGTGCTAACATACCTATCTGTAAAACTAGCATTTCCTATATAGGAAATCATAACCGATGGTATGGCAGCTAACTCTTTAAACCTGAATGAATCAACACGGCACATATGATTTACTTCTGAGAACTAAACATTGTGTGCAGAAGTTTTGCAGCTATCTCCTTTCCTTCAGTATTGGTGCTAACATTCTTATCCTTATTCTAGCATTTAATATATAGGAAAGCATAACCGAGTGTATAGCAGCTAACTCTTTAAACCTAAATGAAACAACATGGCACATATGTTTTACTTCTGAGAAGTAAGCATTGTGTGCAGAGATTTTGCAGCTATATCCTTTGCTTCAGTTTTTGTGCTAACATTCTTATCTCTAAAACTAGCATTTACTATATAGGAAAACAAAACGGAGGGTATAGCAGCTAACTCTTTAAACCTAAATGAAACACCATGGCACATATGATTTACTTCTGAGAACTAAGCATTGTGTTCAGAGATTTTGCAGGTATCTTCTTTTCTTCAGATTTTGTCCTTACGTTCATATCTGTACAACTAGCATTTCCTATATAAGAAAGCATAACCGAGGGAATAGCAGCTAACACTTTAAATCTACTTGAAAGAGGATGTCACATGTGTTTTACTTCAGGGAATTAAGCATTGAGTGCAGAGATTTTGTGGCTATCTCCTTTCTTTCATTTTTTGCTAACATTCCTATCTCTAAAACTAGGATTTCATAAGTAGGAAAGCATACCCGAGGGTATAGCAGCTAACTCTTTAAACCTAAATGAAACAACATGGAACATATGTTTTCCTTCTGAGAGGTAGGCAATGTGTGCAGAGATTTTGCAGCTATCTCCTTTCCTTCAGTTTTTGTGCTTACATTCCTATCTCCAAAACTAGCATTTCCTATATAGGAAAGCATAACTGATGGTATAGCAGCTAACTCTTTAAAGCTAAATGAAACAACATGGCACATATGATTTTCTTCTGAGAAGTATGCATTGTGCACAGAGACTTTGCAGCTATCTCCTTTCCTTCATTTTTAGTGCTAACATTCCTACCTCTAAAACTAGCATTTACAATATATGAAAGCATAACTGAGGGTATAGCAGTTAACTCTTTAAACCTAAATTAAACAACATGGCACATATGATATACTTCTGAGAACTAAGCATTGTGTGCACAGATTTTTCCACCTTTCCTTCATTTTTTGTGCTAACATTCCTATCTCAAAACCTATCATTTACTATATACGAAAGCATAACCGAGGGTATAGAAGCTAATTCTTTAAACATACTGGAAAGAGGATGTCATATGTGCTTTACTTTAGGAAATTAAGCATTGAGTGTAGAGATTTTGTAGCTATCTCCTTTCCTTCAGTTTTTGTGCTAACATTCCTATCTCTAAAACTATCATTTACACTCTAGGAAAGTATGACAGGGTGTATAGCCGCTAACGATTTAAAGCTACCTGGAAAATCATGGTACATATGATTTCCTTCTGAGAACTAAGCATTGTGTGCAGAGATTTTGCAGCTATCTCCGTTCCTTCAGTTTTTGTGCTAACATTCCTATCTCTAAAACTAGCATTTCCTATATAGGAAAGCATAAACGAGGGTATAGCAGGTAACTTTTTTTTATTGACTTTGTAATAATATTACATTATATATATATGTATATGAGGTCGCATTGAACCCTATCACCCCCACCCCAACTCTCCCCCCGCAGCAATACTCCCTCCTATCATCATGACACATCCATTGCATTAGGCAAGTACATCTCTGGGCAACCCCGCACCCCATGGTCAACGGTCAACACCATGGCCCACACTCTCCCCCATTCCGTCCAGTGGGCCCTGTGAGCATTGACAATGTCCGGTGATTGCCCCTGAAGCACCATCCAGGGCAGCTCCATGTCCCAAAGGCGCCTCCACCTCTCATCTCTTCCTGCCTTTCCCCATACCCATCAGCCATCATGTCCACTTTTCTCAATCCAATGCCACCTTATCTATGTGGACATTGGATTGGTTGTGTCTATTGCACCTCTATGTCCAGAGGAGGCTCAGATTCCACATGGATGCTGGATGCAATCCTCCCACTTTCAGTTGTAATCACTCTAGGCTCCATGGTGTGGTGGTTGTCCTTCTTCAACTCCATCTCAGCTGAGTGTGGTGAGCCCAATAAGTCAGATTGTAGGTGCTGGAGTCTGTTGAGGCTCAGGACCTGGCTATCACATTGTCAGTCCAGAGATTCATAATCCCCTAAATATATCTTAAACCCCGACACTCACTGCACCTCCAGCACATTAGCATGAAAGTCTTATGAAGAGACATCCCATCTGAGTCCAGATTCGTCACACATAAACACCAGTTCCAAAGAGGGGCCATCTGACCTGGTAGTTAACCCCATCGGCCCATGACCATAACTCCCATGGGTCTCTTTAGCCCTCGAAGGAACCGATATCTGGGGGTTGTATCTGCATTATCTGTCTCTCAGACTCTGCTCAGTTGTGCATAAGGTCAATCCTTCTGACAGCCTCCAGACTCTTTTTAGAGACTCGTAGCCATATAAACTCATTTCTCCTTTCCATTTCCCCCTTACATGAGGTCAAACAGCATTTTAAAGTCATGTTATTTTATGTAGACAGGGGATATTCCGATGATCCGCGTTGAACATTCTGTATGAGGTCATTTTACAGTTGCATCATCAGTTGGGTCTTTAAACCTTAATAAAACAACATGGCACATATGATTTCCTTCTGAGAACTATGCATTGTGTGCAGATATATTGCAGCAATCTACTTTCCTTCAGTTTTTGTGCTAACATTCCTATCTCTAAAACTAGTATTTCCTATATAGGAAAGCATAAATGAGGGTATAGCAGCTACCTCTTTAAACCTAAATGAAAGAACATGGCTCATATGATTTACTTCTTTGAACTAATCATTATTTGGTGAGATTTTGCAGCTATCTCCTTTCCTTCAATTTTTGTGCCAACATTCTTATCTTTAATACTAGCATTTACTATGTAGGAGAGCATAACCGAGGGTATAGCAGCTAACTCTTTAAATCTACTTGAAAGAGGATGTCACATGTGCTTTAGGTTAGGGAACTAATAGTTTTGTGCAGAGATTTTGCAGCTATCTCCTTTACCTCAGTTTTTGTGCTAACATTCCTATCTCTAAAACTAGCATGTACTCTATAAGAAACCATAACCGAGGGTATAGCAGCTAACTTTTAAACCTACTTGAAAGAGGATGTCACATGTGCTTTACTTTATGGAAGTAAGCATTGAATGCAGACCTTTTGTGGCTATCTCCTTTGCTTCACATTTTTTGCTAATATGCCTATCTCTGAAACTAGCATTTACACTATAGGAAAGCATAAGCGGGGGTAGAGCAGCTAACTCTTGAAACCTGAATGAAACAACATGTCACATATGATTTACTTCTGAGAACTAAGCATTGTGTGCAGAGATATGCAGCTATCTCCTTTCCTTCATTTTTCGTGCTAACATTCCTATCTCTAAAACTAGCATTTACTATATAGGGAACCACAACCGGGATATAGCAGCTAACTCTTTAAACCTACTTCAAAGAGAATTTCACATATGCTTTACTTTAGGGAACTAAACATTGAGTGCTGAGATTTTGTGGCTATCTCCTTTCCTTCAGTTATTGTGCTAACATGCGTATCTATAAAACTAGCATTTACACTATAGGAATGCATAACCGGGGTGTAGCAGCTAACCCTTTACATAAATGAAACAACATGGCACTTACGATTTTCTTCCGGGAACTAAGCATTGTGTGCAGAGATTTTGCAGCTATCTCCTTTGCTTCAGTTTTAGTGCTAACATTCCTATCTCTAAAATTAGCATTTACTATAGAGGAAAGCATAACCGAGGGTATAGCAGCTAACTCTTTAAACCAACTTGAAAGAGGATGTCACATGTCATTTACTTTAGGGAACTAAGCATTAAGTGCAGAGATTTTGTGGCTATCTCCTTTGCTTCAGTTTTAGTGCTAACATTCCTATCTCTAAAACTACCTTTTACACTATAGGAAAGCATAAAGTGGGTATAGAACCTAACTCTTTAAAGTTAAATGAAACAACATGGCACATATGATTTACTTCTGAGAACTAAACATTCTGTGCAGAGATTTTGCAGCTATCTCCTTTCCTTCAGTTTTTGTGCCAACATTGCTATCTCTAAAACTAGCATTTACTCTATATGAAAGCATAACCGAGGGTATAGCAGGTAACTCTTTAAACCTAAATGAAACAACATGGTACATATGATTTACTTCTGAGAACTAAGCATTGTGTGCAGAGATTTTGCAGCTATCTCCTTTCCTTCAGTTTTTGTGCCAACATTGCTATCTCTAAAACTAGCATTTACTCTATATGAAAGCATAACCGAGGGTATAGCAGGTAACTCTTTAAACCTAAATGAAACAACATGGTACATATGATTTACTTCTGAGAACTAAGCATTGTGTGCAGAGATTTTGCAGCTATCTCCTTTCCTTCAGTTTTTGTGCTAACATTCCTATCTCTAAAACTAGCATTTAATATATAGGAATGCATAACCGAGGGTATAGCAGCTAACTCTTTAAACCTACTTGAAAGAGTATGTCACATGTGCTTTACTTTTGGGAAGTAAGCATTGAATGCAGAGATTTTGTGGCTATCTCCTTTCCTTCACTTGTGCTAATATGCCGATGTCTAAAACTTCCATTTACACTATAGGAAAGCATAACCGAGGTTATAGCAGCTAACTATTGAAACCTAAATGAAACAACATGGCACATATGATATACTTCTGAGAAGTAAGCATTGTGTGCAGAGATTTTGCAGCTATCTCCTCTACTTCTGTTTTTCTGCTAACATTCCTATCTCTAAAACTAGCATTTACTATGTACGAAAGCATTACCGAGGGTATAGCAGCTAACTATTTAAAACTAATTGAAACAACATGGCACATATGATTTACTTCTCAGAACTAAGCATTGAGGACAGAGATTTTGCAGCTATCTCCTTTCCTTCAGTTTTTGTGCTAACATTCCTATCTCTAAAACTAGCATTTAATATATAGGAAAGCATAACTGAGGGTATGCCTGGTAACTCTTTAAACCTACTTGAAAGAGGATGTCACATGTGCTTAATTTTAGCGAACAAAGCATTGAGTGCAGAGATTTTATGCCTATCTCCTTTTCTTCAATTTTTGTGCTAATATGACTATCTCTAAAGGAGCATTTGCACTATAGGAAAGCATTACCGGGGGTATGGCAGCTAACTCTTTAAACCTATCTGAAAAAGTATGGTACATATGATTTACTTCTGAGAACCAAGCATTGTGTGCAGAGATTTTGCAGTTATCTGCGGCGGCTTGCTCAGTCGGTAGAGGTGGGTCTGGCTGCGGACGAGGGGTCGGTCCAGCTCTGGACGAGGGGTCGGTCCCGCTTGGGATGAGGGGTCAGTCCCACTTGGGACGAGGGGTCGGTCCGGCAGCAGACGAGGAATCGGTCTCAGAAGGGGTTGCACGGTTCAGCTGACGGAGTCGCCCGGCGAAGCCGGCGACGAAAGGGTCGCCCGGCAAAGCCGGCGACGAAGGGGTCGCCCGGAGAAGCAGGCGACGAAGGGGTCGCGCGAGAAGCAGGCGACGAACTGGGGACAAGGGAGGCCAGGCCCTTGTCGGGGGCTCTCAGGACTGGAGGGCGCACGGCAGAAGAACTACCGCGGAGACAAGGTAAACACGCAAGTCCACTTTACTGAGGGAGAGGCAACAGTTTTATAGGGGCTGGGGAAGGCTGATTGGTCGAAGCCACGCCCTGTTCTGATTGGTTGCCGGCGAAAGGTCAGTGGGTGGTACTGGACGGGGGAGGGGTGGTGGTTAGGGTGATTGGCTGTTGCTGTTGCTGGGGAAGGGGCAGGGTTTAGGGATTGGTGGCTGCTGTTGCTGGGGTGGAGGACAGACTTGAGTTTCCCGCCCACGCCTGGCTGTTGCTGCTGTCGGGGGAAGGGAAAAGGGCGGGCTGGATTATTCCGCCCACACCTGGCTGTTGCTGCTGTCGGGGGAGGGGAAAAGGGCAGACTGGAATTTTCTGCCCTGCGCCTGCGCAGGGAGAAGGAAGAAGAAGGGTGCCGCCCCACAAGGCATCGGGTGGCGCCATCTGGAGGAGGGGTGGCCGCGGAAGCATGGATGCCAAGAAGGGGAGACCCGAGGGCACTCTGCGCCCATGCCGAGCTTCCTTCAGGGGTGGCGGTGGGCCCGACCAACCACCCTATTATGGGGGCAGCGGAATTAGGCCTACCGCGGCCGCTCCCCTGCCAGGCCAGCAAACCACACTTCAGCCCGACGGGTGACCGCATTTCCCCCTTCTTTTCAAATAAGGGCCAGGATGGCAGCAGCAACAAGTAGCCGAGGCCCAAGAGGCAGTAAGCAATGAGGGAAGCGGGCTGAAGAGGGAGGTGAGTATGATGGGGATACAAATGTACAATTTGGGGGGCAGTATCTTGCCGTTGCAAGCAAGGGTGCCAATGTCCAATTCTTGTTGATCTCGGTGGCTATAAGGTCCATCTGCTTGTTAAAAGTCCAGGATGACAGCGCGTTACAGGTAGTTGATCTCTTCTTGGCAGCGAAGAGCGGTAGAGGCAGACTGTGTGATGGTCTGGAGGATCGCAGCGGTGAGGACAAGTCGCGTCAGGGCACCAGCGATGGTGGTGGCCGGCAGCGTCGGGAGTGGTGGAGACGTAGGCGTGAGGACAATAAGAAGGCCAAAGTCAAAGGCGAGAGAGGCCGATGTTAATGGGGCGGGCCGACATGGGGCGGCCCAATCTGCACGCAGTAGGGGTTCAAGCGAAAAAAGGAGGGGGGCGGGGGCGAGAAAGGACGCTTTGGATGGCTGAGAAGAGGAGTGAGGTCGAGACAGGAGGAAGCTCCGCAAGCTGCGGGCCGGGGAAAGCGGGTTGCGGGTCGTTTAGCGGGGCTGGTGAGAGGGGTTAGCTTGGCCAGAGGTGGCGAGGGGAGAGCATAAGGAGAAGGAGAGAGACTATGTTAATTGGCTCGGCAGCATGGCGAGGGTTGCGGCGTCTGCACTGACGGTAGAGTGCGAGCAGTGAACGGACTTCAGGGTTGGATGGTTGCCTCTCGGGGTGGAGGGTGAGCTGGCTCAGTTGGTGCTGGATCATTCGCATCTGGCGCCGTGCCCTGCGGGACATCCGCTGCTGAGGTGGCGGGTTTGACGTATCTCCCGGGGACCCAGATTGGCTGAGCGGCCATCCTGCGGGAAGACACAAGCGAAACCTCGGCCCTGGGTAAGAAGGGGGCACGGGCCACGCCACTGACCTGTTTGAGGGTCCTTCCAAAGGACCAGGGGGGCCTGTGTGGGGTGATACGAGGGGCCCCAATGCCTATGGACTGCCGAGAGACCATCCTTATCAAAGGTCAGGAGATTTAGATGGATTAGGACAGCGGTGATGATGTCTCCGAGAGGAGCGTGAGGGAGGATTTCCCTCTGTTTTCAATTTCTTGTTTCAGACGGCGATGGGAGCTCTCCACAATGGCCTGTCCTTGTGGGTTATATGGGATACCAAAATGGTGGGCGATTTGGTAGAGCTGAAGGAACCTCGCAAAGGATTCACTGCGATAAGCAGGGCCGTTATACGTCTTTAGGTCCCAGGGGACCCCCATGAAGAGAATCCCTTGCTGAAGGGCCTTAATGCAGTGCTTAGCAGTCTCCCCAGGCAAGGGGACTGCATAGCACATGTGGGAGAAGGGTGTCAATTATAACGTGCAAGAACTTAAGGCGTCCAAAGGACGGGACATGCGTGACATCCATCTGCCACCTGGAATTAGGCCTAAGGCCGCGGGGATTCACCCCCTGCGGTTGCAGAGGCCCCAGAGGCAGGAAGGGGGCACAGGTTTTGCATGCCCGCACTAGGTGCTTACAAGTCTCAATTGGCAACTCAGGCAAAAGGTGGTGGAGTGAGGCGGCAGAAAAGTGAAACTCGAATGTAAGGACTTAGCCTGATTGATAGCATCTCCGACCGAATCAAGGGCAAGGGCAGAGACCGTCTGATCCGCGGTGTCGTTGCCTGCCACTAGGGGGCCAGGCAACCCGGAGTGGCTCCGGATATGAGCAATATACCAGGGTGCCATGCATTTTCAAGAAGGGTCTTAAGGGCATCCAGTGCCTCATCAATAGAGAGGAGGTCGGGAAGAATGTAGCTAATGCCAAGACCCTGCAGACTTGCAGAGAATAGAGGCTATCTGTAAAGATGTTAACAGGTTCACAGGGGAAGGCGCGAAGCGCTTCTACAATAGCCAAAAGCTCTCCCATCTGGACGGAGTGTAGGTTAAGATGTGTAAAGACTTTCGGCTCTGCGACTCCATCCAGGTACACAACCATGGAGTACTTAGTTCTAGACGCATCCGTGAAAATAGTGACGGACCTCGGAAAGGGGGAGGAAGACGGGAAGGGGAAAAAAGGACTTCGGAAGGGAAATTTGGACACGCCTTGGAGTAGGCGGTGACTAGGGAAATGGCAATTGAAATCGCCTGCAAATCCCTCACACAGCACCTGCATTTGCTCATTATCCCTAATGAGGGAGGTGGTTTCTTTCGCATTAAGCGGCCAAACAATTATGGCAGGCTGAGTTTCAAACGTATGGACGGATAGCTGCACTAAATCGGCTGCGAGAGCGATCCATAGTCTTACTGCGGGGCAGATCTTTTGCATCTTGCTTTTAGAAGGATGGAGCCAGAGGAGGGGCCCCGTCCTGCCAAAGAACTCCAGTGGGCGTTCCCTTGGTGGGGAGGACCAACGCCTGGAGAGGCCGCTGGGGATCGAACCGCTGGAAGGCAGCAGTTATTAAGGGCCTTATCTACAGCGGCAATGGCGG